>NC_135499.1:204353195-204464223 GCF_052857255.1 Amblyomma americanum
AGATACTGCGCCATTTCCTTTCCACAAAAACCAATTATTATTATTATTATTATTATTATTATTATTATTATTATTATTATTATTATTATTATTATTATTATTATTATTATTATTATTATTATTATTATTATTATTATAAAAGCGCGTCTTAGGCACACAAATGCGCGGGAAGTTTGACATGGAACATTTTAAGTGGAAGATGAAACCTTAGTGCCTGTTTGCCAAGCGCAGCCTAGTGATTGTGTGGCTAATGCACAGTAAAAAAAAAAGCCACGAACTCTGTTCAAACTTATTTCGAATTGCGAAGAAGAAGGAACCGCAGCCATGCATACTACCCGTTGGCCTGCTTCAGCGTGTGCCTGGTTCTGCACGATGCGTAAGATAATTAAGCAAACCGGACGTGAAAAGCCTGTCTATAAGGTATATTTACTTTTCCTTCTCTACAAAAAAAAACATAAAAGCAAGCGCTTGTCATTGCGTTTTTTGTTTAGGAGCCCAAACGAAGCTATAAAGTCAAAAAGAAACTTTTCATGACACATACAACTGCCTGGGTTCCCTCTGACGAAAACTGGCTAGAAAGGCAAGTATTTTCTGAACATATGAAAATGCGTGTATTGCCAAGCATATGGATCTTTTTAATTTTGTAAATTCGTGTGAAAGTGAGGCGCAAGCTCGTTTTAATTGCCACCGGCAACGTTTAAAGCCCGAAGGCTCGAGCGAAAAGTGCAGCGCACCCGTCGGCGCTCACCACTTCCCTGCGTCGTAGCAGTTGCCGTCAATCTCAGAGCAGAATCTGGTGTGGCCCCTACTCGTCGCAGCCCCGTAATGTTTCTTCCAAGGGAAATTTCTTTTATAGCGCGACACATAGCCGGGACAATACAGGCGCTATGTCTTGTCTCGTTTATGTGTCGTGCTAAAAAAGGAATTTTCCTTGGAAGAAACATGAACCAACTAGCCCCCAAGCAAACGCTGCTGAAAAACCTCGTGATGATGCCTCTGACTCCTTCCACTCAATGCGATATATGCCTCAAAGTAAAGCTACTGCGGGCCAGTCTAGTGTCACTCAAAGCGCAAAGGAAAACGTGCGCCGCATAGCCGGCGTCGCGAAGGGCTACAGCAAAGATGGCAGCTTCTAAAATGTTTGCGTATGCGCAGCGTATGCGCAGTGAGTTCTGTGAAAGCCATCTGTTCGTACCAGTTTTTTTTTTACCGCTGGGTTCTTTTTTTACTTACGCCGAGTCATTTCACGGTAATTTGTGTTCTACTTGCTAGAGCTGCATGAATGGGTGAAAGAGCAGTGAGGACGCGGCCCTGTGGTCATTCGGAGCTCGATGTCGAAATGCATTCGTAGCAAGGTTTCTTCGTTCGTCCGGAGGATGGCTTAATGCATTGTTATCTATAACGCTTCTTAAAGATGAACGGCCAGCTTCTACGTGCACGCTTCCACATTTCGGCCATAAAAGCCTACGCGAACATCCAAGCATTGCTTGAGCCGTGTTATGGCCCGACACCTGACGAGACGAAGCCCGCCGTGCAGAGCACATGACTACATTCGGCATCCTGGGTTCTTTGATGTGCATAGAAATCTCAAGGGCGTTTACGCATTTCCCTTGCATCACAGATACTGCCTCCAAAGCCGCACTCTAAACAAAAGAGGTAAAAAAAAATTGGCGGTTGCTTAGCTCTTGTTAAACCTGGAGTGACTCGATAGCTACAGCTGGCTGAGTGGAAATTGCTTAGTTGAATTGAAAAGTCAGTCTTTCACCGCTCCGTTTCGCTGGGCGTTCCTTCTTCATCTTCGTCCCATTTGACACGGCGCATGCGCACAACTGGAGCAGATTGGTTTAGCAGGCGCGCCGCGCCGCCGGCAGCAGCAGATGCTCCGCACCGCGTGGCTGGTCACGTGACCAACCAGGTGACGAACCACGTGATCAGCCACGGCGCCGCGCCGCCGGCAGTTGCTCCGCATAACGTAACCAATTACGTGATAGCGTGGTGGCGCAGCCACAGGGTGGCGGCGCCGCCACGATGAAGGCTCGAAATGCTACCGTAATGCAGCTGTCGCTACAAAACGGAGTAAAACTGTCCTCTAGCGCACATACTTTTATAAAAGGGTGCGCGCTAGAGCATTGGTTACTCCCATTCTTACTCCCATATAGGTATATTTGTCTTTGGCGTGTGGGAATTGGGCCCACGCTGTCATTGTCGCTAGCAGAACGCCTCGCCGCTATGCGCGGCAGCTGGGAGCGAAAATAAATCGAGAATGCATTTGTGGCGTTTTAGTGGCTAGTGCAGTGCATTCTCAGCTACCCCACGTAATAATGAGTGGCGAAGTTCAACATAATGTTCCTCCCTCGAAGCTCGTCTTTTACGGCGACGCCGCAGAGCGGTTGACTTGGAAGTTGCTTTAAAACTGTAATACAAGGAACTGCAACTCATTAATGTCCAGGGACACTTCTCGTTATTTCCAGGGAAGGCATTCCGCTATTACGAATACGGTTAAGACTAATTTGTGCAGAATTAACCTTAACATCACGAATTCCAGAAAAATGTAGCTGACACATTGAGGAGGCGCTTCAGGCTTCGTGTGGGGGAGAACGGTATGTTTCTTAATCAACTGACACATTGAAGAGGCACTTTTAAGCTTCATCTGGGGAAGAAAGGCATGCTTCTTAATCAACTGACTGCACGGTGTACTGCAGCCACCTGTGCGCAGTTTCTTGCGAGGGCTAGATGGTGGATCGGCAGCGTCTTTTTGTTTTGTTTTTCACAGGTCGTCCCCGAAGGGGGCTGTGTGACAGCATCGGTGCGCACCGCTAGCTCGGCCGCATGGCGCAAGTCACCGCTCACGGTCATTTGCTAGGAGGCTGCCTTGAGCTTGTCTGTTTTGTCAGATATTTCGGTCACCCGGGCAAAATGTTAGGCAAAGCGTTCGCCCACCAGCACCAGTTTCTTGTTTGCATTCAAAAAGACCTTGCCTTTGAAATCGACGTCGTACGATTTGGACGTCATATGCTTAAGAAAGTGCTTCGCGCAGACACTGTCGCTCGGTTGCAATATCTGATTTCCTCTGGAGATTTCCCGGTGCCATAGTTCTAGGCGAGCAGGCTGTGATTGAGCTTTAACAAGCGGCACCCTGTCCGAGCAAGTCTCGTTGGCCGATCTGCAGTTAGGTACGAAGAACTTTGTGTCCATTATCACGTCTGTAGTCGGCTTCTTGACCTAGCTAAAATTTCACGTGTGTCGCAGCAACAACCAACACATCACAACCGCCACGGCGGCAGTTTACGGGGTCGGCCCGCGCCACCTCGTTAGCTTGCCTAACATCACCGCCGCTAGTGCCAAGCTTCGACACAAAAAAGCTAGTTCTAGAAAATCCTCTTCGTGCATGGTGCCTGCACAAAGTACAAGCAATGAACCCAACATTCAGATCTCGAGATGCACTCTGGCAGCACAAAGGACTGAAAAACACAGCTTGAAACGCCACTGAAAGCCGAGCACACCGCTCAGCTGTGTGTGCCGTTCAGCAAACTAGGTTCGCCTATGCCCCATAGTGCCGCTCCGCTGCGGTCGATGCATGTATACTATAGAGCACGAATATTATCTGTGCGTGGTCTCCAACTTTGCGGGCGGTCAGTGTTAACACCTAAAAATATCCTTACTCCGCGGTTCTGCCTAATATACAAATACATACACCCCATTTAAACACAGAAAATGAACACAAATGTAACTCTCAGAATTTTTTTTTTACTGCGTTTGCAATGCAGACTTCTCTCCCCCAAAAATTTGTGGTCTGCGCGCATGTGTGTGCGCCTGTGCGCACCTCCACCTTCTGGAGGAACTCTACGGTGGGTGCACACCAAGGCAATCCCCATCGCCCAACTACACCCTTGAAAATGCCTTGCATTACAAGAAGCCCACGCAGCAACAGAATGATGAAGTGACGGCGAAATCCAACTCAATATTTTTTTTCTATTTATCAAATTCACTCACATTGTGTCGACTGTAATAATGACTATATTGCACAACCCCTGCATTCCTTTCAGACTATGCAGTAGAATGTTCAGGACAAGTATTGAAGTTTAGAAAGCGGCTTTCCAAACTTTTTTGCATCACACAGCACAAGCAGGTACGTCAGCGAGGTTTAGTTTACCCACAGGAGCCTGAAAATCTTTGCGCAAAGCAGTGTAGGCTGGGACGAAGCATATTACAAAAATTCGCTGAACCGTGCCCTTTTCTTTACACAATAAAAGCAAACTATGGCTTCTAAAGTAGTCCCTGTCTTAAATACGGTGGCTTCGGCAATCTTCTTTGTCCTAGTTTCGACCTCATAGGCTTTCTCAGACAGAAGGAGCGCTTAGCGAAGGGAACGCAGGAGGAGTTACGCAAGTCGACTTGCGCTCTCTTCGGATTGCTGCCATGCCTATCTGGGTTAATAACGCTCCTGCGTCTTCAACGGCAACCAATAGATGAATACAGTCGCAGTGCCCCTCAAGGTCAGCGTCATAATCAATATACTTGTACGAAACATAATAACGACACCGGGACTCTCGTTCAGCAACGGATGAGTTTCGAATCAGTTAATTAATAGCCCTAATAAAAAGTGGCTAGGATGCGAAGTTACCATTACCGGTCAGTGCCCACTTCGTAAACACATTCCCAGAGGGACGTGCAGAAGCACGGATCGGTCCAAAGTGCTGTTACTCGGGGCAGTCCATTGCCGGTAATTAGGGGTGGCGTGTATGGCTCGAGCGGGTTTTTTTTCTTATATCGCTGTAGCCGGGGCAATCCCACAACGTATGCCCCACCGGAGTCGGGGTGGCGTTAGCGTTTCGCTTCGTGCATGTAGCTACTATCACGTGCTCATCGGTGTCTTTATGTGGGTCGACAGCGTCTGGCCTTAAGTTGACATTGCAGTTATCTTGAAGGAGAAGTGGGCGGTGCGGATCAAGTACAGCAATCGCAGACTCTAAGAAAGACGGGCGGACGTATATCTAGCTAGCTTACAGGATTTGACGCGACGATGCCCGCCGTCCAGCCGCAAACTTCTCTTACGTAAGAGTTACGCATGCTTGGTCATCGCACTTAATTCTGGCCGTTCGGGAGAAGGAAAGAGACGATGGGCCACTAGTCATGAGTATCAGCGTGAGGGGCGTAGGCCTTTCGCAAGCAGCAGTCGAGCAAGAGGCGATACCTAAACGTCGCCCAAACTCCATAAGGCTGTCTGCGTACATCTTCTGACAAAAATTAAGCGAGAGTCGGTTATTAGCTGGCGCTCTTCATCTGCTTCGGTGCGTGTCATTGTTTGCCTAACGTCGTTAACAAAATACGGCAACGTATTGTAATTGGTCAGTAAGCGCGCGCCAGTTAATACTGGGCTAACCTCACACACCTGGATGATCTCGGAGCATTACGTGTACGAACAGCCGGCGGTTAGGACTAGAGCTATATTTCCAGGTCGGGCTAGAGCATGCAATGAATGTTTTTTTTTTGTAGTGGTGCTACTGCACCATTCATCGTTCAAAAGTGTGAGACAGCGTTTTTGGATACAATACTGTCGGCATGGGTCATTGCAACGTCACCAGAGCACCATGTGAAAGCTTCATAAAAAGTTTCCAAACAATAAGACCTGCTTATGAGCAGTATGTGCTGCCATGAAGGCACCAAGGTTCCCAGAGTTCCCCCTACAAAGATTTTTACCTTGGGTTGTACAGAAAGTGTCCTGCTACGAGGCTCAACAGCCGACCTTGTGGCCTGGGAACTTTTGATCAACCCCAACACTGCACATACATTTAGCCTAGTTTAGTGAAACCTTCCGTTGGCAGTCAACGCTTTGTTCTGTCTTACCTTTTGTGTGTCGTCTTCGTTTTTTTGCGCTGTGAGATACAGGTAAAAAAGAATGAACTTTTCAAAAAGTTTTGACAGAAAACGGCGCATGGGCGTGTTTTTTTTTTGTTGTTAAGAGATGATGATCGGTGAGGCGAGCAAAGTAAAGATGAAGGCATGTAGTAAATAATGCATTTAGCAGCGGACCCTTCAGCGCCTGCTTTGTTAAGTTGAAAGGCGCTGACGGCTTTGCACGTCGTTAGTATTTTTCAGCGCTAATGTTCACAACCTCTCCAACACTCCCGTGGTCGTTACGTCGTTATCGCTGTCAGTTAGAACGCTTGCATGGCGTAACGCCGTTTGTGACGCATAAATCATTCTTTCAGAGTGAATATTAGTACGTACGTGGCCGACTGGACACCTATGTCGCAACCGAGACCTGAGCAACAGTTATCTACCAACGATTTTTGGTCTGCTACAAAGCATACAGCCGCCATGCTGTTGGTAGCACAGCTGCCAGTCAGGCACAGAGACGCAGACACGGGCAGTCCGTAACGATGTTGTGCAGTGACCACGCGCAATTAGCGAGGCGCAGCAAAACGGACCCAAGAATTAAAGTTTATGGAGCACCAGCAGCGTAGCAGCTCCTGATAAGATCAAGATGTAGCTGTTTTTTATTTTTGCTCGATTTTATCAGCGGGTAACTATCTCTGCAGAAGCAATCTACTTTGATACGGGCGGCCCCTTTGTGTATTATTCTTGTTTTTTTGTGATTATTGTTTATATATTAGTTTAAATTCGGCCTAGTGTACATGATAACAATTGGGGATGATTACGTCATTTTTAGTAAAATCAAGAATATTTTCAAAAGTCACTTATCGCTATTTCCGATGGGTGTAAAGTTTGGGACATGGAAATAAATGTACACAAAACAGTCTTTTTGCCAGTAACACGAAAAAAGGAAACTTCTGCATTTTATTATGTGCATAACGACGTAATAATAGCTGTTGTTGAAAAATACAATAACTCAGGTGTGACGTTCACTGACATTTCTTGGTCAGCCTTTTATTGGCATACAGACACGGGTCCGATGCCGGCCGCGGCGGTTGAATTTCGATGGAGGCAAAATTCTAGAGGCCCGTGTACTGTGCCATGTCAGCGCACGCTAAAGAAACCCAGGCAGTCGAAATTTCCTGAGCCCATTACTACGGCGTCCCCCATATCCTGAGTCGCCGTGGGACGTTAAACCCCCATAAACAATAAACTTTTTTTGCCATACATATTCAGCAGTTTTATACATTTTTTAGTATATAATACTTTCGTGCGATTAAAACTAGAATATGTGGCAGTGGTGTTGGACGCTTATACTAAAAACGATATTATAAAATTGAAGCAAGCTATAGGAAGGCTATCCAAATTATTCTTGAAGAACATAAAAGAAAAGATTCGCCCTTGCTAGTGCTTAAGAACAAAACAAAATCGGTATATATATGTACACGCGTAAAGCTAGTCGTCTTCAATATTTACATCAAATAAGATTTAGGAAAACTTATCTAATTAATTAAAGCCTCTTATAGCATACAAAACAAGATATCTACACAACTTTTCCCTTGTGCCAATATTTTCTAATGCAAACTCTCACATTAAGTTTTTTCCGCGTACTATGAATCAATGGAATTCCATCCCTGTTGAGTTGTTACGATAAAAAAAAAAACTTCGCATGAGATTCGGAAAAACATTTTTTCTGTAAATTACCTCAACGTTAAGAAGTGTTTGCTACTACCGTCTAGTTTTGTACGTCAAATTCCTGCATTTGTGATGCTTTGTTCTATTTTCAATTGTCGCTTGGCACAGCGATTTTCCCACCTCTGTATGATTTCATTCTTTCAACCCTTTGTTTTTGCTGTGAAAGCATTTAGATGTTTAGTAACATAGCTACAAGCTTCCCCCTGTTCTTGAGTTGCTCACGATTTCTATTTTTGCATTGTCGTCGCCCTGACACTGCATTTACCCTCCGACTTCGGTCAACACCTTGGCCTGCGGTGCAATATATAAAGATAAATAAATTTAACGAAAAGTTGCCAATATTTCGCTAGTTTAAACAGACGCGGGTAAAGTTGAAACTCATTCCTGTGATGGTATCGTGAAAAAAAAAGTGGTTGCATTTTTTCATGCTCGCATAATTGTTCAGTGCGTGTTCATTCGTGTGGTGTGTTATGGGGGTAATATCCGCGCACCCAACGTATCATCATTATCATCTGCTGTAACGACTGTCCTTGTCAATGTAAAGCACAAAACGTGGCTTTGAATAACGTTGCACGAAAATATAAAAATTCCAAGTGTTGTGTTCGAGAGTTTTGGTTTGAGGAGTGCTGTGCCCGAGTTTCCGTTTTGGCAACGCTAGAACCCACCGCCAGTTATTCGAGCAGCAGAGCATGCGCCGTGAGAACGGTCCACTCTCTTGTAAACGTACCCATGTATACTCACTGTGTCTCTAATAACTGTGTCTCCTATAAACGAACGTAGCATTCGCATGTAGTACCACGCACATTTTGTCTCCTGGAAAAGACATGCGGGTTATATTTTTCTTTCTTTTTTTCTTTAAACAATTAGAATTCTGTCACCCTGAAATACTGCATAATTATCGCAAATATCTTTGAAGCGCGAAATTGGCAGCAAAAGTCCAATGATTTAAAAAACATTTTGCAAACTTATTCCTTCAGTATTCAAACAATAACGGGCGTCAACAGTTAACGTTGATAGTTGAAATGTTTCCGGCTAAACAAAATGTAAGCTTTTTTATTCTGTGTTCGAAACCATCGATTTATTTCAAGAGGGCGACGGTGGCGGTATCATCAACAACGTAAATTAAGGGCGCGCATTTTTCGGCACAGTCCTTTCTACAGAAACCTTTTCCGACATCTAGGTGTATTTTAACTAAAATTATTTGGCTGGATTATGTGCGCCTCCTCCGCCGTAAGGACTCTCCATAGAGTCATTTCTGCTAGCTTGGGAAATAAGTCGATACTATGCGTAGTCCTAGGTTCAGGCACTATTGTAACCCAGAGGTGCGTAGCCACTGCTCTGGGCAAGTGCATCAACATGTCGATAAGGACGTTACACCAGATTCGCAGCCGCACTCTATACTTACTTGCGAATACAACCGAGTCTGAATTTACACGCCTTCTTACGTCGAATAATGCTTTACCTTTAATTGCAAATAGTGCACCCTGTCGTCGTGAGGTCACATTTGCATTCGCGTGTGTCTTTTTAATATTCTAAACTTTGTTCCTTAAATGTTTCTTTCTCGAATCCACACACGCAACAGCAAAAGATGTCGGCTGGAGTAGTTTATCGCAAGACATATGTACTTTGTCGGACTCCCTTCATTAATTCGTTTTACTGCGTTATCACTACATTAATTTTTCATCCGTCTGTCTGCCTGTCTGTCGGGCACACTTCAGGCCAAGATGGCGCCACCTGCGAGGCACCCTTCAAAGGGTGCCCTCCGTGCACCCATACGCAATTCATCTGCCACCTACTAGCCTCCACACACCTACCCCTCCTGAAACCTGCACTCACACACACACATTTACCCTCCAGAAACTTCCACCCAGCGAGCACAAACCCATTGCGAAAGCAAATTCAAAGGCGCAAATGGGCAGGCGATGGCTGCAAATGCAAAATTGAGAATCAATACTGCTAACTACGATCACCTCTGCATTTCAGTGCGACAGCATTAGATTTAGCATCCTGCGTCTGTCACAAAAGTCGCTGGTTGGTTGGGAGAGGTCACGTGACCTCTTGGCGTCATCACAACCTTCCCACCGTGGCAGGTGGCAAACCCGCTTGTCACCTGCCAACTGCGGCACAAAAATTCTAAACTGAAAATCAAGAGAGGAACGCGCCACGCGGAAAGGCCGATACAAGTACGTTGAAACAGGTCCTCGACAAACTCAGTGCATGAATATGTGCCTGCAAATAGAGATGCGATGACAGTGACAACGTTGTGCCTTGGGTTAATGAACTGACGCAGACCTTGAACATGCAACCGCAACGTACGCTTGTAACGCTGTCGCATTCCACTTTTAAGGTCACATAAGTGTCTCAATAATTTATTTCATCTATAGGTTTGGGTGCCGAAATACAAAAGGGCAGTGAAACAGTATTAAGACTGCTAATCCTGATACTTTGCGGAAATTCCTCAGCTTTAATACCCAGCAGTTCTGGACAAAAGCATTTTTGAGCGGGAAGCCGTTTATGAACGCAATATTTTTATTTAATGTAAGATTTCACTATAACAATCAATGTACCCGCTGATCACCCGACGGTAGTGTTGTAGTTTTTTTTTTAAGCAAGATTTCTGTTCACGTTTTTTCTGTCGTCAAAAGCGTTCACCATTGGTTTTCTATGGCAGTCTTAACTGTTCGATGCGATGGATGAAAACACTTTAAAACAAAGGTTTTGCTAAATATGAAAATAATAGACCATCACCTTCAATATTTGAATAACAGAGTCTTTACCGTGCTTCCATTATCTCTCACTGTTTTACGCCAGACTTTCCGGTTAGCCCTTCAAAAAGCCAAAAGGCGTTTTAGCGTAGCGTGTCTCCCAAGGCGAAGGATAGTGATTATAATGGCAAATGCCCTAGCATTTACTGGAAACATATATACGCCGGCATTGCAAGCATCCTCATGAAGTGAAAACGCCGCTCGGACTTGAGTTGCAGTAATAAAGTATATCCCTGTCCTCCTATGCAGTGAGGTACTGCATGCGCTTTGAGAATCCTAATCTCTGCATACACACAGGGACTTTCGGTCACAAAAGTTTACGAGATGCCGGTGTGCGAGAAAAAATTATTCGTACACAGCATGCTAATTGCCTGAAATACCTGGAGGTGTGCGGGAACGTGCATCTTCTTGAGGTTAATATTACCAGCTAGCTGGATCCCGAGGCAGATCAATATATATATATATATATATATATATATATATATATATATATATATATATATATATATATATATATATATATATATATATATATATATATATATATCTTTTTGGAACACGCATCCCGTAATCGTTTATAGCTGATAGTGCATACTAAGCTTCTGCTAACGACCGGTTCAGCGGCTTTCTAAATGTGCCAGTGAAGCTAGCCACGTTGCCTTCCCTGGCTATATCGTGGCCATTAAGCACTTAGTTGGCCGTACGCAATAAGCCTACGCACGCAGCACTCACTGCATTGCGAATCCTGCTGCAAACCACGAAACCATAGCCCAACTACGATACTTGTAGTTTGCCGTGACGCTGCGTCGCTAAAGCGGGTCTTTCGTGCCGTCTATTAAAAGTAAGTCAATGCGCTTCAACGCTAGGCTGAAGAAACTTCTTTCCTGAAATATTAATGACAATAGCTGCGCATTACTAGGCTTTGTTTTTTCTTGTTCAACGAAGCAAACTTAAAAGAGAGAAAAATTATGAAACTGATAAACAGCTAAATAACTATGGTTTTTGCAGTGATAATATACAAGGTATAGTTAATCCTAAGAGCTCAATATTCACAAAATAATCTGATCAACATGAGCTAATTGTCACTTATACATTGACGTAGGAGAGAAAGTATACTAATTAAGAGCGAATACCGCCACTTAAAGCGAGATATGACGCCGAACAATGCGGCGGAAAAGTATACTAAATTAAGAGTGAATACCGCCACTTAAGGCGAGATATGACACCGAACAATGCGGCGGCGATGCTGTATTTGGTACCAGTCGTGTGAGCAGCACGGCGCTGTGTATAGCGGCACGTCTCCCAGCAGCCTTCGCTGTGTCATTATCTCTCTGCAGTGCTCGAAGAGATCCCCTGAAGTACCCGCAGCCTAGAAATGGCTGCCCACGTGCAATTTTCCCCACCTTAGTACGGTTAGGTTAGCTTAGCACAAAGTAACGATATGCTATAACTCTCCAATATTAGCTGGGCTTCTTTTAGCAAAACAGACATACAGAGAATGAAGATTTCTCATGCACACAAATGACTCCAGCCGCGCTTAGGGAACAAAAATGATCCCCTACATAAAACCGATGTATGGAAAATATTCCACTCCTACGCTTGGAAATGGCTCTTGTGGAGTCGGAGGCTGGTTTTAATCCAAAGCTTTATTGCCAAACCGCATTGTTCGGCCCTGAAAAATTGAACTAGCGAGAATATTTGGCTCTACATGAGAACTGTCTCATGATATCAGACATACAGAAAACAACGAGTAGGTGGCTGGCGGAAAATAGTAAGCCACCTGAAACTTGAGCCTTCTTGGTCGATGTGTGCTGTTGTAATGACAGATAAACTTTTCGAGGGTATAACATGAAATATCTGTTTTTTTTGCCAAGTAAAAAGTGGAAGCGTATATAAACAAATCTAAAATGAGTTTCATCACCCGCAATCTATTTCTGCAACGTGAGCGCCTATTTACTATAAAAAGAAGCACTTCGGTGCTCGCCGTTCTTATGTCGCACGCCTGGGTGAGACAGATTGCGTCGCGAAAGCAAGAAAGGCTGCCGCGCGTGCGCCACAACGCAAAAAGAAGAGAGAATTTATGCTAAGACTTTCGTAAGATTTTCTAAGACGCGTTTCCACTATTCCGAAATGATATGAGAAAATGAACTTCATCTCGGGAATGGTATCATCGGGAATGACTACACATTTTCGTGACTAAAGAGCTTTGGTGCACTACAGTTACCGAAATGGTTTTCCTGACCAGCGACTTCGTAACATTGAAAGCGGTACTACGCAAAGAAGCGCAGAACAAAAAAAAAGCAACAAAGTAGGAAATGCGCTATTTTCCTCGTCTCTTGTTCACGCTTGATATCTCAGTACTGCAACCTACACTGGATATTGAGGAACTTGCCGGCCTAGAAATTTTCTGGACTGTACACTTACTGCGTGAAGATTACCGTTCTAACGAAATGTTGCTTTAATGTTGCAAAATTAGGACGCGACATTGTTCGATTTGTCAGAAAATATATCAAGTTTATAATGTAATGTGAGGTATAATACTAAACACTTATCTGAAGAAACCCTTACGACGGGTTGGCAGATCTTGCCTTTTTTAAAAGCCGCATGTACTACCACGGCGGATACCCGATGAGGCGCGAAAATGAGGGCGTGAATTAATGCGATTCCTATGTCGATCGCGCAGTCCATTGTAAGTAGCGGCTGAATCGTCACTATAAATAAAAAATGAAGGAAATTTATCACTTATGCATTTTCTCAGCGGTGAGGTGAGACGAAGAGAACGACCGATGCCCCATTTATGGCCAGTTAACGCACTAAAAAAGGCAGCAACAACGACGAATTCATTTAAAAACAGTCTCGGCATCGTCATCGTATGTCGTTGGTTTTGGTTATTTCTTTATACTTGAAGACAAAACTAGCTGTCAAATAAAAAAATAACTATAACAACGATGCGAAAACCATTTTTCGTTTCGTAATGGATTACGTCCAGGCTCGTTTATAAGAGCGGCTCCGTAGGCCAGTTCCTTTTATCCTGACTGTCTCCCTGACGCCGTCACCGCGACATGCCGAGGCGTAGGTGATTACATGCCTTTACGTGTACGAGTAGGTCATCACTGTTTGGTTCATGTTCCGAGAGATAAAACACGCTGCCTTAATGCATCGTCTCTTTTTCTGACGTCTGTAGAACCGCCTGAATGCAGGGCCCGTCCTGAAGAGCCAATTTCTTGTGCGTAATAGAAAGGCGTCAGTGCAGCGGCGGCATAGGTAACGCTCGTCACTGCGTCACTTGTACGCATTTACTTGCTGCTTTGACATTTCTTTCACTAGATCGTTTAGGAACATGTGCAAGGAAATAAAATATTTTTGGAAAGAATTTTGCCTTTATGCCGAGCGTGAAGCGTAAACTGGATGAAGTTTAACACTTGATCTTGCACTTTACGCCAGCGAAGCCCTCTTGTTCATTCCGTTCCGCAGGTGTTCGCTACTGGTCCCGGGAGAATGTGCGGTATGAGATAAAAGAAAAAAAGTATTGTCGTGATTGGAGACGCTCAGAAGAAAAGAACCAGGGCAATTTTACTGACGACCACAGAAAGCCATCACCACCCTTACTCAAGTATCGTTTCAAAAGAAATTCTTCGCGTGAGAAGCCGAACAAATCACAATAATTTCGCCTCCAAAGCTAAGTAAAATAACTAAAAACAAAAGAAGAAAACGAGGACACTAAACTTAACGCCAAAAACAGTAAATAACAAAAAGATATTCACAGACACCGCTCTATTATTCTAAGAATAGTAACATGACATAAACGCTCCAAGAGGTTGGAGACAATGTACTGAGAGGCTATAGGTTTTAAAGGTGTCCGCCAAGTAAAATAAAAGCATTTGCTTCTTTTCAATATCAAATATAAAATCAGGATTCGAGTAAAATATTCAACACAAGTCGAAGATATTCAGAGTCATAAATAAAAAAGAGTCAGGACATTCGCACCCTTGCCAACTGCCTTATAGTAGCCTAGATGCCCTCTACCTTACGCACGATTATGAAACCACATTGAGCAGCATCCGCGTAGATATAGGCTAAAACCTGCCTATGTAAAGCCACCCAAATTTTAAAATAAAATGACATGTATTAATGAATAGGAAAAAGAGTGCCCTTTTTTACTACTTTTAAGTCCCTAAAGCGTCTGTCCCACCGTCCGTCCGTCCGTCCCCAACAGTCCTTTTTTGTTTAAGAATAACATGTAAGCATCAAATAAACGTGCCTATAGCTGTGTCTAACAAAGCTGAGCGGCGATGCCGATTACATAAGAGATGCAAATTGTGTGCACTTACGTATTCAAACCAATTTCGCCACTCAACTTTGTCATAGTGTGCCATACAAGTACTTCTGGTACGCTTGTGTGATACCGTTAAAAATTGGCCTGCTCTAGAAGCATGCAGCCCGTTCCTAACGCCTCCATTCTTGCCCGTAGCCGCTTCTCAGATCTTCTATTATAAGAAAAAAAGAAAGGTTAGTGGGGCAGAGATATATTTTGTAAAAAAAGAAAAGGTGTGTCAATCTGCATTTTTTCGACAGCTATGCTCTCATCGCACAAAGACTAAATAGTGTTAAATTTTTTCAACAGTTATGTCGCTTCTTTGCAACAGGCAAGTTTTTTTTAGTTTCTAGCTCGTGTACACAGAAGTAAATTCAACGCACGGTAATAAGGGCCTCCAAGCCCACTGCGCGCTAGAAAGGGTTATCACGGGCGCTGAAAAACTTGAGCTTAACTACAACAACGTGCTTAGTTTCCTTGTGAGAGCAAGCATTCGGATTCTGTGTTTCGTGCCTGTACCACACACTTATAACTCTCTAACTCTCTACTCTAACACTCTAACTAAGTGTCCAAATGTGAACTTGGAAGTCTTTATCTGCGTACTGGTTCTCCACCATATAGAGATGCCTAATGCTAATTTTACTGTACGCCACGATGTAATGGTGCATTGTTGGGATTCAGGTAGCGTGACTGGGCCGGAGAAGAGACGAGGACAATCGGAGGAAGAAAACTTGGAAAACTTAATACAAGGATTATTTACAGTATGTAGAAGTACGGGCAACTGAGAGTGCTTTTCAGTAAAGATAACTTCATAGGAGTCGGGAGTCTCTGATACCTCTCAAAAAGGGGGGGGGGGGGGGCTCTCTTGGCATCAAACCAGCAGCTCCTTAAATACTCTTCGTATTCCCCAGATCCCTATCTGGGGAATACAGTTCTAAGAATGATGTCCAATCACACGATGGCACTGATGGTACCACCCACGGCAGGGCGGTCCTGATGCTTCTTCGCAGCTCGGTCGAGGGAAAGGGATCAGGACCCGGTCACGTTGTCGTCCCCGCGGCTTCCAGGTGGCCGCGCACGTGTGTCCGGGGGGCAGCTGCATGACACAGGAATGCTGGCTGTCTCCCCGCAGGTGTCGAAAGATCCCGCACTGGTGACCGGAACGAATACACTTATGGGTTGTCGAAAGATCCTGCACTGGTGACCGGAACGAATACACTTATGGGTTTTCGAAAGATCCCGCACTGGTGACCGGAACGAATACACTTATAGGTTGTCGAAAGATCCTGCACTGGTGACCGGAACAAATACGCTTATGGTCGTCGCTGGCATTCCTGTTGAACACTATCGTTGCTATGGGGACGCTATCGTCGCTTCTTCCGGCATTCCTGTTCGAACACGTGGAGACGCTATTGTTGTCGTTCTCTCTGGCAGTCCTGCAGTCACGTCTCTTCGCCGAATTCCACAGCAGGAAAAAAGCGCGATCACAACAGCATTGAGCTATGTCGTACGTAAAACTGGCCGTTCGGCTACATGACTCAGATGCGATAGAGACGTAGGCATAAAATTGGCTACCATTTAGGCTTCTGCCTGTAAGATTTTTGAGCGTAACTGCTGCCGATATTTCAACCATAGGCGACGGCAGATGAAACACGCAGTGCCGAACGAAGGCGGACATGGGTTTAGGCTTCGGCAGCGCGCACTGCGATCTGCCGCCGAAGAGCTTTTAGCTGAGCCTCCCCTCGGGCGAATCTTCACTGGAAACATTTACAAATGACATTGCAGCTTTAGTCACGTTACAAAGATGCAAGGAAGGATGTCAATTGAGATCAGTGCCTTTTGTTGGAAATGGCATTAAATTAACCGCCTTACAGAGGCCTGTGGCAGTTCCTAGGAATTCAGGGGGTTATGTTGCTCAGTTCAGTGCCTTATTCGTCGACTGTCCTCTCTACCTCCAGATTCCTTAAATCCACGCTTTAAGCTGCAGGTGTACAAATTAGCAAACTTCCCGTTAAAGAAGTCTTTATCTATTTCATTTTACAGTGCAACTAGACGAAAATGGTCAAAGACGTCCCAGTATGCATTGGTTATGAGAAAAAAAAAGGTCTACGCGCACGATACGGAACGCTACATTTAGAAACCAAGCCCGTATTTGCACTGGCTCGACTGCGGACACCCTCGGAGCCAACTTGGGGCTTTCCTGCGCGTGTTCTTTCCCAATAGCCATTACTGGACTGTTGGGTTTTTTTACCGCGCCACAAGCAATTGTTTCTTGCTGTTCTTGTTTCTGAACGCGAAACTGATCTACATCACGAAAGCTGGAAAGGCCAGGAGGCATATTTCGAAATCTCCCACAGCAAAAAATGCCACGTCGAACACCCCCGGCTTCGTTTCGCTGCCACACATGGTAGTAACGAGTCCCGTGGGACGGCATCCGCACTCCATCTTTTCGCGCAATTCCTTTTTATTGCCTCGTAGAAATGCGTCACTGGTTACCAGTAAGTATGCGCTTTTACCGCCTTACATTTTTTTTTCGTCAGATTTGGTTTATATCCGTGTTTTTACGTCAGTGTGCAAGCACATTGACGGCCAGAGCATGGTGTGGCACTCAATCCTCTTTTGGCGGTTTTCCTTTTCTTTTTGCAAGGCTGAGGAGCCACGCTGCCGCCTGCGGCGCAATATTTTGCAGTCTTACTTGCAGGCGAGTTGGCTGTGAGTTGAAGTGGGAGCGAGAGAAAACGCCAACACTACGAAATAGCTGGTGAGCTTTTCTTCGTTGTTTGTTTCAATGGCTGAGATTGCCTGTCGAGAAAAGTTGGTCGGGCGCAGTAACTCATGAGTACAACTGGAGATGTCTTATAGTTGAGCACAGCTGTTCGTACTTGATTCATGAAGGGCAGGGAACGGTGCCAGTAATGTTACTGATCCTCTCACGGCATGGTCCACTGCGGCTGCTGTTCTGGGCAGTACTAAGCTGCAGGAGCACAAGAAGAGGAGTCTAAAGTAGCCACATCAGCAGAAATACTGAAACAGTTACGCGCTTCGCTCAGCTGGAGTACATCATCTGCTTCCTGAGAACAATGAATTTGTCAAAATGAAACATAAGGCGCCAGAAAGTAGCTGTCTTAGGATAAAAAAACAAAACAAATGAATTACATTCGCAGTGACAACTTTGATATCAAACATAAAAGGTGGAGGGGTTATCTGATTTCGTATCGGAGTACCGGCTTTGTACACGGGAGTTAAATATGACTTCTAAAAAATCGTAATTCCTGGCAAAGTTTAGAACGCGCCAAATAACTGAAGAGTGTGTTGTCAAAAAATACAAGGGTACAAGAATGCATAACCCTCTTCGCTCAGACAGTTTGTGGTAAAGTAGAAGGGCGTGGATTGCTCCACCATGAGATAACTACTAGACGCTTTTGATAAGTTTGGTGGAAAGTTGTGCCTCTCCACTGAATCCTGTCATTTCCACCGCTGGCAAAAAAGGACAGGGTTATTGAAGAGACGTGCGAGAGGCCTCTGCCATGGAGTGGGCGTAGTAAGGCTGATGATGATAATGATTATGAAAGATCATGCATAGTAGCAAAAAAAAAAAACCCCGCGCAGGCGGGCTGGTCTCATCTTTCTAGGTAATTTGCGCGAGAAAGCATGCAGTTATTCTTTACCCGGTCGGGCTCCAAAGAAATATAGCTACCTGAAGCGCGAGCAGCGTGAATCCGGCGTCACTTGAGTCCTTCTTGATCTCAAAGCAGGTCTGCGACATCCTACTAAGCAGGTGATACGAAATAACGAGCCCAGGGCTCGTCATTTCTCGTTGTCAGTGTTTAAAAATTCATTGTAGTGTACCTGATGCGACAATAATTCCCCCCTGTTGAACATTTTTGTCTGTTCCCAGTAATTTAGGAACAACCTCCAGGACCAGCTAAATAGGCTGTTTTGTGCTTTCTTGGCTTATCCGTCGCCCTTCGCCAACTTGTTCAGTCGCGCTGCAAGAGTAGCTCGCCGATGAGCTCGTATTTCTTTCAAACTGCTGGTATATCATAGTGTGCTGAAAGGAGTGGTTATGTGAAGAAGCTCGCTAAGACAATAGCAAATATAACTGCTCAGATGCAACGGAGAAAAAAAAAAGTTTGCGCTAATGGAGGATTATTATTTGGATTTTTCGGTTCATAGAGGAAAGGAAAAAAAACTGGGAGCCAAAAAAGGATGGAATTAATTAGTTATGGAAGTTGACCTTTTCAACTTCCGCCAATAGTGACACTTTTTCGTACTGTTTCCTTGTGCTCTAGAGCTATACACTGCGTATAACAGAGAATAACCCCTGTATTCGCTTTCGTATTTGACCTTGATCTTGAAAAACCGAATTCATTTCGAATCAAAGGAAAATCATTTTATTCTAGGTCATTTCCTGAGAAGAGATTCACTAAAGGCTAACACAACTTAACGTGGCCTCTGTCCAAATTTATTTCACGCAGCATTTTTAATTAAATACAGTCTGGTGCACTTAACATAAATATTAGTTTCTCTCGATATAAAAAGAAAAAAATAAATAAATTGAAGTCCGTCAGATAGAAGAAAAATAGACTAAGCGATAGCACACATATAAACAGTTCATTCGGAGATAAAATGCGCAGGAAAACTTAATAAACCTCAACGCGTTTGAGGTACAAATTAAATCATATTGCAGCGGTACACAACGCATTAAAACGAAGAGTAGAGCAGCAAGCGTGGTATTTGTAATGAAAACAATAGGGAGCAGTCTACATAGCACATGCTGTTGTCACAAGAAACGTTTTGTGCCTGTTTTTTATTTTTCTATGGTTATCTGTCCAAGTTACAATGTATTTAATCAGTGAAGACACCTGGCAGCGAAAAATGCACAGAGAACATAAAAGAAAGTAGAAATGTAGAATTTAACTGTTCTGATATTAGGCATTGGTGCCAGATACGTTCAGCGTCGTTTATTTTGTGCTCAGAAATGTAGCGTGACTGCTCGGTTGGAAGTATTTGTGGCATCAGGGGTGCTGGAAGGCAAAAATTATTAGGGCTTTAATTAAGAGCTTTTACGCTACGGTAGCCGATCTAAAACTGTAGCATTAATGAAGCTGCCTCCTTAATCTCAACACTCTTAGGAAGACATAATTGCTCAGATGAGCACGAAAGGGATTGCCAACTTTCAAAAAGGGCAGTCGCATGTCCAGTTATTCCGCTGTGCGTATTTTCCCACTTCTGCAAAATTTCTTCGCGTAATATTGTTACATAAAAGGAAAGAATGTGACGTAGGCTTTGACGAAGACTTTCACTTGCTACTGATGCTCGTTCTTGGTGGCACTACCAATTAGTGCTCCACTGAATCTGTTCTCGGCTGTTTTAGTTCCGGTGTTGTCTAACCCGTTCGCCCGACACCAGGAACTTTGTTAGAGAATAAATATGGTAGGGGAGACTACAGCAGTAGTGAATAGACACTACACAAAAACCTTACCTTCCAATACCATTTTTCTTTTCGTAAGAGGTTAGTATCAAGAAAATCCGAAACAAGGACAGAGAGAGAGAGAGAAGAAAGGAAGTGTCTGGATAAATTCAACCCGCCATTTATTAGGCAACCAAAGAATCATTCAGTAACCTGCCACTTAATGCGCTAATTCTAGTGTCCGCATCCGTCCTTATTCTAGACCACGGTAACAAAATGAAACACGTTAGAATTGATGCCTTGTGCGAGTTGGTATGCCATTTCAAAAAGGGACAGCGCGACTTTTGACAGGCACAAGAGGAAAGACACTAGAGGACAGGCGCTGCTATTTGGCGAATAATTTTTTTGCCCATCTGGGGCGCATAATTTGATATTTATTTCCGCATTTTGTGATTTACACACTGACAATTAGGCCACATACATCTATCTCATCCTGCATGGAAAGACTGAATAAATTAATTTTTTTTTGCCTCAACAGACTTTCATAAACTTGTGAATGTGAGTGTGGAATCGTATACATTGCTTCGAAACATGTATGGCATCAGAGATCACAGCAATCTGACTTTATTTTCGTTCATTTTCCGGCGTGCGTCCCTACGTGAGAAGGCTACGAGCCACTCAGTGTTCGCTACCTTAGGAGCACCATCCTTCCTGTGTGTTCCGTAGCTCTTGTTGAGTTGCTGACGGCTCGAACTGAGTTGTTGCTTCTGCGTGCAAGATTTTTCGAGAGCACTGCACAAACGTGACTGAAAAGGTATTATGGTTAAGAGGTCTAGAAAGAGTAAGTAGGAAGGACGAGAAGAATTTGCTTGGCCTGAGTTCAACATGCCAATTTGCTCACATTGACATAAAATGCAGATAGCGACTAGAAAACCTGAGCATTTTCAGAGATTTGATGCTAGAAGCAGAGATATGTGGGCTTTGAAGTTGTGAGCAACAAAAACTTAAAAGTTTTTACAGCTACCCACGTTCATACACTTTTCATAGCACGTTTATTAACTTCTGCACTGGTGAAACTTGCGGCTGAAAGAAGTTGGAAGTTTCTGAAAACAAGTCGGAAGCGCATTTTATATGAAAACAACTTAGGCCGTCCGTTAATTCTAGCGTCAACAACACTATTTTTCTCCTCTTTAATTCTTTTCCCAAGTTTATTATGCGAGGCATCGTTCAGTCATGATTCAGTAATGACCTCTCTAAGATGACTTTCAGTGATTATGTCACGTATGCACCAACTGCAGCGTTTTTGTGAGTCTCAGCGAGGCTTCTAGCTTGAGAGGGTCATTCTGCCCTCGTGAGAAACTGCGCTTCACGGCCGACTGTAAAAAACGATGAAAACCAAGAAACGTTACGATGGGACTTCAAGAACGTCCGGTTGTAAACTAGAGTGCATCTCATTAATTCCGCACAAACAGGATTTCTCTTACGGTTTGACGAAGAAAGGCAGAACGAAAGAAAAGGGTCTTATAGCAATGAGTGATATAAAACATCCTGCACGTGTGTCCCAGCTTCGGGTGGCTGTTTCAACTGGGCGGTTGAGGCTGCCGTGCAGGGCGGTATGACGGTTGCCCAACACATGGGCGTTGTGGAGCACCAGAAGCGGTCAGTGTTGGTAATAGTTGTGCACGAGGGACGGCGTAGCACTGCTAGCCCAGCAATAAGGTTTCTGGGGGCTACAGGGGGGGGGGGGGGGGGGGGGGGGGGGGGGGGGGGGGGGGGGGGGGGGGGGGGGGGGAATGTTGAGGAAATTTTTATGGGAGGTAGTGCGGTGAATGATTGGCGCATAAACAAGGCCAATATGCATGGGTACTGTCAGGGTAGACGCCACATTGACAGTGCGGAGGGAAGTTGAGTATGTGATGGTCGTAGAAGCCAGAAGATACAACAGAGCCGCCAACGGTGGCTCAGTGGTTATGGCGCTCGGATTTCGATGGAGGCGAAATTCTAGAGGCCCATGTACTGTGCGATGTCAGTGCACGTTAAAGAACCCCAGGTGACCGAATATTCCGGAGCCCTTCACTACAGCGTCCCTCATAGCTTGTGTCGCATTTGGACGTTAAACCCCCATAAACTAAACTCAGAAGAGACAATAGAGTTCCCTGCTTCCGTAAAGCAATGCACCTAAAAAAAAGTCTGAACATCGTTGGCTATAAAAGAAGTATTTGAACGAAGGCAGCACGGGAAAATCACAGAATAACTTTATTCAAAATGCCATGTAATTATGAATGCATACAGTGAAGCCAGAATAGGAGATCTAGCTACTTCGACGAATCATTGCATTCTCTTTACCTTTACAAGGTGAACACCAAACATAGAGTTCAGAGACGTTATGATAGGACTCGGAGCTTTGTAGTATCTCTAGTGATTACACGTACTAACTTCCCTTTTACGAATATTCTGCAAATTCACGTAGCAACGAATAGTGATTTTCATTTCTTCCAGTTAAAATTTTTATCGCCATCTTGTACGTGTAATGCTCGTTTGTGGGCTTTTCAATGTTTTCCTTCAAGTATGTGAACGCAATTAGCGTTTTTCTAGCCAAGGAGGAGGAACAACTTTATTTACGTCATGGCCTAATGGCATCATGACCTAATGGCGCCGTGACGGGGGCCCAGGCGGCAACTCAGCGGAGGATCTGAGGCCTTTGTCGCTCAAGAGCCGCCGAGACCTGCTGGACGGCCCAGGTTTGCACGTCACGGTCAGAGCATTCCGCCGCAGCCGCGAGTCGCGGCGGAATCGTTATGCTTTTAGAAGCCTCGTCGGGGAATTTTGTGCAGTCCCATAGGATGTGCGTCAGAGTTGCCCTCTCCCGCTGGCACACGCGACACACATCACTTTCATATAAGTTTGGGTATTGCCGACCCCGGATGCCAAACGGTGCTGTGTGATTCCCGAAGTGCAGTGCGGAATTATGCCAGGGGCAAAGTGTGCGGTGAGGCTGTGCGCGTTCTGTGCTCGACTGACCTACAACGGGAAGAAAGGTATGTCAGACTCAGGTGGTTCCCGGCGCATGCAGGCAACGATGCGTCGGAGAAGCACGCTAACCACAACGAGACGGCACATGCAGTGGCGCGAGCGCTAACCAACCGCGCCGCTGCAACCGACCGTCCAACGTGGTGTAGTGCCAAAGACCACATGACAACATTCAATGAACTTACGCAGTTTTACCGCCTCCCTCGAAGGATTTTCCCACCCCCACTGAGCCGAGCGGAGGCGGTGCTGTTTAGACAACTACAAACTGGTTCTTTACCAACCCCGGTGTTAATGACTCATCTTAATTTAAGAACTTTTTCTGAGGATCCAACTTTGATAGTTCTGTTCGTGTAATGTGAAGTCCTTGTGTTTTAGTCGTCAGTGGCCGAAATGACGTTTGTTTAATTGCGCTCACACTGAAAATGAAAGGCTCAGACACTTTAGCCATCAGACACCACATTTGCGTGAGCCCGATCTCGTAGTTAGCATAGAAATACCATGCGAAATAAAAATTGCAGTGGACACTTAAGTTCCGCCTTAAGGGTATGAGGCGATATCTTTAATGGGTTAACATCCATATACGCGGAATTGATCATTCTCGATTTTACATTTATAGACCCCTGGTAGTACCATTGGCGCACAGGTGCAGCGTTTAAGCGATGGCCCTGCGATGGCAGGTGTTGCCATCGGTGTGCGACTCAGGTTGCTCCTCCTGGGCAACTTCTTGTGAGCAATCTTTGAGTTAACCGCCACCAGCCACACTGGTCAATTTCCACACAATCCGCTGGACACGCTTTGACGACGCCGCAAGGTGAATGACCCAGACTGATTCTCCGGCGATTTTTTGCTCACAACGCCGACGACGACAACGCCGGATTTTCGGCACGATGGCAGCCTTAACGATATCGCGTTAAAGTAATAACCGTGAACCAAAGCTTTCAGTAAAGCGCAAGCCCTTTCATGCGTTTTTATGACAGCACGCTTAAATAACGGCTAGTGTTGTCGAGCTTCGCCGACAAGGCTGTTTCATCTCTTCAGAACACGTGCCATGTGTGGGTGAAGGAATAAAGGCAGGCGCAGCTATTAAGACCGAGACGAAGTTTAATTTTGGAGTAGTCATTTATTCTGGCGTAGACCGTATTCTGGAGTCTCGCAAGACTACGTAAAAGGTAGTGCGTTGTAGGCCTCGCCGCTTTTGTATAGGATAATGGCTTGAGGTTTACTGAAGTCATTAATTTAATAGATGCAGAGTAGACAAGCCGGCCGGCATGACGCGTCATTTTGAACTGACGCAAAACCGGGCGATTTTTCGTTTATATACTCTATTAATTCAATATTATCGCGGGCGACATACTATATACCGCATGTGATTACTGAATGACGTGAAAAAATATTGGACATGTTAAAAAGAAGAGAGCTGCAGTATACATGCACCTGCGAGTGGCAGGAGAAGCCCAAGGGCTGCATTAAAAATGATGAGTATGGTCATTACCACCGAAGAAGACCATTACGCTGACTAACGCGCAGATTTTAGAGGGTGCCTCTATTTCGAGGCCTTTTTTTGTCGATATTGCCTATAGCAGCTCAAATAGACTTGGCTCATAGCCTGCCTCCGCCAGCAGCAGCGCCTGAGTGAGAGAGGTTCGATGGCCTAAAAGCTAGCCGAGCAGAGCACCAGGGCTTCTATGCAGCGACTCCTTCCTGTGTGTGACGGGGGGAGGAGCGGGCTGCTTACTAATCGCAGTCCGCTTGCCACTGAAAAGATCAGTGAACTTGAAATGGGCGTCCGGTGCAAAATAGTGTCTAGCTGTCTTAATGTGAGACAACAGTTGGTCGCTGAAGTACGGTTACGTTCTCTGTGCAATGTACAAGTAGGCGCTTTTTTTTAGAACGAAACGATCAAGCAACGCCGTCCCTGCAAAATAAGTGGCGCAGGTATGCCAGTTTTTTTGTAATCTTATTCAGCCAGTAATTGTTTTATTACAGTAGATAAACAAGAGACATGCGATTTCAAGCTCTTATCTGGAAATGAACAAAAAAAAAGCTGATGTAGGCTATGGAAAAAAAAAAAGTTTAGACCGAAGTACACTGCCTCCAGTTATTTCACGGACCTTACGTTTGTTTGAGAAAGAAAAACGAGTGAGATTGAAAACTTACTTGCAGCACAACTACTTTTTTGCGTCCTAGGTCACGTGCTATAAAGGAGAGCTTTCCATTGATCTTACAAGAATATAACGTGGTCGTAGGTATGCTCCGCTGCTAATGAATGATCTCTCAGGGAAAACGTTCAGTGGAATTTTCTTCACATGTGAGTTCATTACCGAGTTGCACGCCTTCAACTTTTATTTGATAGAGCACGTTATATTGTACAGAACCCTGATTTCCTCTTTTTCTCCCCGTTTAGAAATTAACGCTGACCAGCTCGTTCAAGCATCTACTGGAGTGCCAATTAAGCAGATATTCGTGCGGAATGGTGGCTTGCAACCACGAGCAAATAATAGCCAAGCTCAGTACTCCCCTGACCTTTGCACCGTACAACACCGCGGGGAAGGTAAGCAATTGTTCAGAGCGTCTGTAGATATATTATCCAATGTATATTTTCGTTTTTTAACGAATGTCGGCGCATTTCTACTCCTCGAAAGCTAAACATGTAGTTCTAATTAAACGGTAATAATTCTTGCTCTGCCTGCGTCGGGTATCTGTCTTGCAATTTGAGCCATCCTGCGGAAAAACTGGAGGGGACAATAAGGTTGGGACTCTAGGGTGTGACCCGACAGCGTTCATGTGGTAATGTCCATATATGCGAAATTGGCGGTTCTTCTCTAGTTTACATTCATAGACCCCTGGATCTCTTCATACCGGTCTTGGTGCAGTGGTGGAGCGGTTTAGCGCTGTGCCGCTGTCCCGCGATGGCAGGTGCTACCCCGGAGGTGCTTGTGAGACCCAGATGCTCTTCGTGGGCAACCTCTCGCGACCAATCAATTATTTAACTGGCACCTGGCACGGTGGGAACTTTGCTCGCAATGTGGCGAGCACGTTATCATGACGTAAATGGTAACGTGACCTAGGAGGCCCACCTGCCACCTGTGTTGCTTCTCTGGGTATTTTGAGGAGATTGTTCGCTCACGGCCAAGGACAGTGTCCGTACGCCGGCTTTTCGGCAACACGTGAGCCTTCACACCATTGTGTTAAAACTACGGTCTTTCACATTGCTGACGTGCATGCACATGTAAACTACCCTCAGCCCTCTCGAGCTGCTGGAGAGCTAAACCTTCGGACGGTGGCCGCATCGATCGCAGTCTCTGGACCCTGGCCAGGTTCTAAAGGCTTCGTGCTCAAGCGACAGGTGTTGATTTTCCGCAAACACGCCATCATTTGACGTATTTACTTATTAGTTTACCACTCTCCTTTTCCTCTAGGCTGTATATTCCTTTTCCAAAGCGCGGGAGAGTTAACAGAACCCGCCTACTAGTTGTACCCATGGTTATCCCCCTGCCTCCTTTCTTCCTTTCTCCGTATCTAGCCTGGTCTCATGGGCCACATGGTCTCATGGGCCACGTAGCCTGGCCTCATGGGCTTACCGCTTTACCGCTTCCAGGCCACATTCTATTGGCACCGTGTCCAATGTAAGGTACGCCTTCGACAGTTTCTTTCAGTTCTGTGAACCACCCACTGCTATTTTTCATTTGTTTACAAACTCTCAATTAAAAAAAAATACGCTCCTCGTTTTGTTTGCGCAACTTGTCCAGTGCTTCGCTGCAGCTTCAGTGTTAATACATTTGAATATATTCTGGGCTGCATAAGCCATCACTTGTACATGTGTAATGAGAGCATTTCTCCTGTTCCCCGCTCTGCTCAGCCTACTAAGGAAACTGTTAATTGGAGTGACCTATTGAAGCTCTTTAACGGCGACTGAAAGCTTAATTTTCAGAAGAGCCACCGAGTCAGCTCTTGGCTAACGAAGACCTTGAGTTTTGTACCGTCGATCTTTTCTTGTCATACATCAAAGAAACAAGTATATACGCATTACTTCAGCCTAAATGGAATACAGTCACAATTATCCCGCACCTTGCGCTTTTCGAATTTCCTCCACATGTCAAGTTTGGTGGCAGAGCTGAAATATTCGCGAGACGGCATATATCACTGACGCATAAAAGTTCGCAAAAGTGAGCTTCTTCGTGTTACTACAAACTGAAATAGCCAGGGAAATTGAGGGCATGATGTATCTGCATTGGAGGCCAACAGTACCTGTGTCGTATCTGAGTTTTACGAGGGCAGCTTTACGGGTGTTATAAGATCAGCTCATAGATAGCGATACGGTTCTCATCTTAATTGTGAAACGACATAAAAATATTACGCAATTAAGATAAAAAAATGGCATTTTACGTCTTAACGGACTGTAAAAACTTTCAGTAGAAGACTGACTGAAGACTCAATTTTCGTTATTGCTCTTATTAGCTTACAGCGCTTGCAGCGACGCAAGGGTTTACCAGTTATAGCGTGCATGCTTCACTCTACTCTCCTACTGCGCTTGTTTGAGAGCCTTGCTCCCGGGATATGCGTGTTCTTAAATCCAGCACCTCAGTCCGGCATTTCACAACGATGAAACCGGCAAAACATTTGGCTAAACGGGAATCTAGATGCAACAACTCAAGTGCGCGCTAATCTTATTGTGTTCATAGCGACGATGCGTACCCTCAAAGGCGTACTCCGTGTTTCTAAGCCACCGGCTTTACGTAAACGTGATTTTCTGGAAGGTCTCGAGCCCCTAAGAACCTTTGGAGCCAAGGATTAATGTGACGCAAGCATCTGTTGATCTTGTAATAGTGTGGAATGTCGCAGCGATGTTTAGGAAATTTGCCAGCGGATGATTGCAGTTTTCTTACTACGCATTTGATAACAGCTTTTGGTTGGTAGATCTGCAGTGCTTTCAGGTGGATAAATTTTCTTTCACTTGGACGGTGAGACATCTTTCGTGCCCCGTTGCGCATGAGGCCATTAC
Source organism: Amblyomma americanum (assembly GCF_052857255.1). Taxonomy (NCBI): domain Eukaryota; kingdom Metazoa; phylum Arthropoda; class Arachnida; order Ixodida; family Ixodidae; genus Amblyomma; species Amblyomma americanum. The sequence continues at coordinate 204,381,293 of NC_135499.1, forward strand.
GCAGCAGTAGTCGTGCGCATCAGGTTGGCGGCTTGGCGGACCAAAACCATTTGAGTCACTGGAGCGGAAGACTGCAGTCAGGCACCCAATGGACTGGGGAAGGCTGAGGGTAGTAAGGGGATTGTGTAGCGATGGGAGAAAAGAAAAAGACTGTGGTCTAGATTCGAGTGTACAGGGATGGACAGCTTCTGCAAGTCGGATCGAGACATAAGACGCGCTGGAATGGTTAGGAAACTGGCTTATTCCTTCCCAATCTCTGGAGTCTCTCCATGTTCAGTCATGTGGCAGCAACAGATGGAGAAAAGGGCACCAGCTGGATTTATAAAAGCGAAATAAGGGACCTCGCATGTTCTTACGCGGGCATCCTTAACGAAGTTGGGGACGCCCGCGTAAGAAAAGGCGAGGTTCTTATTTTCTCCTTATTTTTTGAGCGAGAGCTATTGACAAAATGCAGCAATAACTAATAACATGTCAGCCTCCTCGAGACTCGCGGCACAAAGAACTGGCGGCTGCGGTCATTTTGCTTGCGTTGTCTGCGGCGTCGGATGAGTTTTCGCAACGTCCACCTAATTGCGGCGTCGCCGTTAAGGTTGTCGAATAACGGGTGCAAGAGACGTCGGAAAGAGAACGTAATAAAGGGGCTGCCGTGGCAAATTGCCTTCAGCTGCACGGGGAAGGAAGAAGACGCACATGTCGTTCTTGGCAGATCTGTTGGGAGAAACACCAGGCTCAATCGACCGGTCGAGTTAACGCTTCTTTCACCTCGGTCTGTGTTCTTCTCCCGGATTTCATTGCTTCGGTGCCTCTGTTCATTCGCGTGCGGAAAAGTAATAGAGGGGCGGTGAACTGTCCAGGCGTGTTTGCCGTTGTTTTGTTTAGACACAGGAATCGCAGTCAGATTGCGCAGGCGTTCTGCTTCGATACGGTGGTGTTAATCCCAACAGGGGCCGTAATGAGAGTTTGTTAGCCTGTGTTTGCTCTAAGAAGGCTGAAGGGCCACGTTCTTTGAGAAGGAATTAGCCGCTGACAACAAGCTAAAATTTTCTTCTTATCTTGTCTTCTTCGTCCTTAGTAACAGATCGGCTGAAAATCTCGTAATGACATCTTAATACGCACGTGATAAACCACTGTGTGCTTCAAACTATACAACTTCGTTGATTCTGACAGTTCCCAAGTGTGCATAACATACTGAATGCTCGAGCAGGTTTGAAAGTAAATAAAAAGCTTTATTTTTGTATCAAACTGATGTGAGGTTTACACTCATTTAAACGGAGATCAACTATCATGGTAGGACTTCCAAGACTTCAATTATCCGCTTTTCTTTTACTTGCTTTAATCTATAAAAGCTTCATGAAAGCACATCATCAATGGCCGCCAAGAGAACCTGCAAAAAACAGTGAAAATTTTAGCAACCCTGCCATAGACAGGCGTCTCCAGCTGGCGCAGAAAACCAAAGTTGTGTGATAGCTTGAGTTATTCCAGCAAGAGCAAGAAGTCTAATCGAGAACAGCATAAGTTCTTCTAAAACATGGGTCTGAAGGTCGGCTCTTCTGTTATAAGAGTGATCTACTTAAGGACAAAAAATTCTTCCAGTGATCTCTATTTTCCCGTCATGCGCGTGCCTCGACCAGAATACTCAAGCAATCTCTTAAGCTCATTTGTGAAGTTAGTTTCTCTGCATCCCTCAGGTTTCTCAGGAAGCAAGCAACGAAGAAAAGCTTGTGCAGTGTTCTCATTTCTGGAGAAAAAAATGAAGCAGCCAGCTTAATAGTCACAAAAAGAAATTGCAAACAAAAATAAAGCAGAGAGCAGTAGCGTTAATTAACTTATTAACAGTCAACACAGTAACGCTGCACACTAAATCGAAAGAGCTCAACAAAGAAACTTGATAGTACAAAGCAGTTATCACTCCTTAACATTCTAAATGTTCCAGTCTAACTGAAATGTAGTATCCCAGAGAAAATAATAAGACAACGTAGATAGATACACAGCGTTCACAGATCGTGATTATCTCAGTTACAGGTAACTTAATCGCACTAGCCTCGTATCTTTCTTGATTTATGCATCCAGAGCGACTTCCCGTACAACGTTACACGGTACTTTCAGCAGAGAAACTTTTTCCCTCCTATCTCGGTAATGATTCAGTCGACGCGAGAGATCGTTCCAGTGTCGGTAAGATGGCCGTCGTTCAAACGTCCCAACTGAACGGGAAAGCACCGCAAGCCATCTTTCTTTTTCATTGGTGTGGTGAGACTTATTTAAAGGGAGCGCCGTTTTTTTTCACGCCCTTGAAGGAATTTTACTCTTCCTGGCACGCAGTGAAGGGAGGCGGGTACTAGCCCAGTGATTCTAGTTTTGACCTTTGCCTACGTCGAGCTGCGCACAGCGGAGGAGCAACCTGGCCGTTCGTACAAACGGAGCCCTCATCGGGGGCTTGACGACCGTACTTCATTTGCTCGTTGTGAGGTTGGCTGTGCGGGGATTACCCCCCGCGCGGCAATCTGCTCATCCCCCCCCCCCCCCCCCCCCCCCCCCCGCGAACGCATGCACTGATCCTGACTCAAAGGCTTCCTCTTTGTGAATGCGACTGACCTCGTACCAGATTCTTGTAGCGATTTTAGCCTTTTCTGGTATCACGCCATCACCGCCACGAGCTGATTTCCCTAAGGGGCGCATCAGTCGTTCTCCTGGTCGGGCTGTATACCGCCGCCGCGTCTGAGCAATGTTCCTCGACTCTGCTGAAATAACTTTCCACCCTCTTCATTTGAGGCGTTCCGAACTTTCCTGCGCTTGGAATTCACCCGACGAGCTCTTCCCTTCATTTTCAGACGACATCAGAGCCGTTACATTCCATGTCTTGTAGCCGTGTCAGCCACACGAAAACCGTGACATTGCTGGTATCTTTTTGTTTCCCGAAAGAACACCCATTGTGACATCCGAGGCGGGACTGCTGTGCGCTTCTAAAATACCTCTTCTGCGTTTTTGTTCCCGACTTCTCCAGGCTGTCCTCTACTTCCGCAATAAAATCAAGTTAACATTTTAGTCCTTTGGTAGTACAGGGATCCCTTAAAACACGTGAGCTCATTATAGTCGGAGGCTGCAGTAAGCGCTCCTGCATGGTCTGGTGCCGGTACACTCTCAGCTCTAGCCCCGCTGCCGCTGTACTACCGGCCATCCCGTTCGCTTGGCTAGTTCAGCGTCTCCCCTTGCATCTATCTCACTTGCCACTTCGCTTCGTTTGAAGTGGCGTCTGAATCCCTTCACTGCATGCTTCACTGTATGCTTTTCATCTATTGCATACTAAGAAACACAGAACAGAAGGCCCAGTCAAAGGCCCAGGAAGACAATCTCCAGAATTAAGCGACCTCACTGTTCTAAATTTCGACCTGTACACACCATTAGAATTCTACGTGTGTTTAAAGGAACAGATGGGCAATAAAATAAATGAGTGAGAAAAAAATTTGAGGGGACACTTAAGCTCCGCCTTAAGGGCATGACGCGATAGCGTAATGGGTTAATTCCCACACATGCAGAATGTCATTCTGTACTTTGCATTCATAGACCTCTGGGAGTCCCAGTGCCTCTCGTGGCGCTGTGGTGCTGTGGTTAAGCGATGCGCCATTGCTCTGCGATGGCATCTGCTCCAAACGCAAGGCCTTGTGCGGTCCAGGTTGCTCTCCGCGAGCGACCAATCATTACTTTAACTATCGCCAGCCACGGTGGACAGTTTGCTCACTATCCGGAGGGCTAGTTGTGATGACGCTGCAAGGTCACATGACCTGGGTGGCCAACCTGCCTCCTAGACTGCTCTCTGGGGACCACCTGCCACAACAATGCTCGTGATATTTCGCTCACAACGCCGACAACGACGACTCCGGATTTCCTGGGCAACGGGGTCTTTAACTCTATAGCGTTAATAACGCACAAGGGCGCAGCTTTAGTGGCTAAAAGTCGAACGACAGTAAATGGAAGACTATTCCAGCTTGTTTTTTGCGAAGCGCAATCCAAGACGGACAACTGCGAGTATTGCTTGCCTATAATTAGGATATCCTCGCTCACACGCTGTACAGAAGTCTTCATCGGCGATGTAAGTGCTTTTGAGTTATTGCCAATGGCCGCATCGACCGTCTATCACTCTGCTTTCACACCGGCAGTTCTAAAACCACAGACAGGGATTGCGTCCTTGTTTCCTGCTTAATCTATTGCAGCCGAGAGGAAAGAGACGGGGTCGTACCAGGTTGTCACCATAAAAAAAAAGTCGCGTTTGTTCTGATATTTTAAAACAAGCGCCATTACACATCACAATTACACACACTAGTGACATTACGCATTGCTCTCCTTCATTACACCGCCAAAATGGATGAAATGAAGCAGCTCCTCAAGGTGTTGAAAATAGCCAATACGTGGCGCAGGTTATATTGAACACTGAGAGTACATAAGAACGATCCGATTAGGGGACTCATGATGGCCGTCGCAAAGTGGAAATGCGTGTTGTAATTGAAGAACAATACGCCGATGAGTGTAAAGCTGCGCATTCACAGCGGTTCGATCAGGCCAGTTGAGAAATTCTACTTCGAAGCCTCGCTCTTCCCAGCGGCCACTTTGCGGAGGCTATAGCAGATGTAGGAGCGAGCTTGGAGAGGAAAATAAGAACTGGCGCCTAGGTGTAGTCGTCATTAACTTCAGAAACACTCGTGCTTTGCTTGCTTTAGCGGTTTTTCTCTGGGACTGCTATAAGTATGCACTTTAATGCGAGAGCATTAGAGTTGTCGCACGAACCCCCCCCCCCCCCCTTGATGTTCTGTGTCTCAAAGTTTGATTGCTCGCGAAAGGCAGCGGGACCTTGAGACATCATCACAACCTGGCCTGACAGGCCAGCCTGACTGGTCGAGAGAGGTCATGTGACCTTGTGCCGTCGTTTGAACATCCCCACCGTCAAAGATGGCAACCTGCTTACCGTGGCAGGCGGCAGTTAAATTAGCTATTGATCGAAAGAGGTCACGTGACCTTCTGACGTAATCAGCACCTGCCCACCGGGTTGTGAGCTATCTAGTTTTTAGGCAGCAATCTAGATAGAAGAGAGAAAGTGAACAATCAGGAAAATAGACGGACTGTTTAGCATGACTAAGCGCGGAATATCGTGCGGTAGCAGTAGTTACGGTGGCAGTTAAGGCCCTGATGTGCTAAAGGCATAACACCTAAAAGCGTTTACCATAAAGGATTATGGCCTAAAGGACTTCTACCTAAATTACCTGGAAGGTATTTACTCTGAAGACCTTTACCCTAAAGGCATTTACCTTATATAAAATCTTTAAGCTAGAGGCCTTTGACATGACAGCCTTTGTCCTGAAGGCATTTACCTTCAAGGCTTTCACCCAGGTGTACACTTCACCCAGGCGTGAGAGGCATATCAATCTTTTTCGGGCAAAAATTTCGAAAATTGAATAATTGTATGACAATGTTATGAAAATACTGCAGGTAGTTGTCCATTATTCAGATATGTAGCAAAATATTCCTTTTAAAGTGTTTCCATCGATCGCATCGAACAGTTAAGACTGCCGTAGAAAACCAATGGGGAACTCTTTTGACGATAGCAAAAACGTGAATAGAAAAAAAATACAACTCTGCCGTCGGGTGATCTGCGGATATATTGATTGCTATAGTGAAATCTTACATTACATGAAAAAAAATTGCTTTCATAAACGGTTTCCAGCTCAAGAATGCTTTTGTTCAAAATTGCTGGGTATGCACACCTGGTAGGTTGCCCACAACCCGGTGGGCAGGTTGGCAGCCTGCCACAAAGCAGGCTTCAGGGATGTACTATATACGTACTTATGCTCTAAATCTGAAAATGACCCCAGTGGTGCTACCGCCCTAAAGTGTGGCGTATGCAAATGTCGGCAGCATCACGGCATAGCGGATAACTGCTGCTACAGCCAGCCTTCCGAATACGGTAGTTGATGGACCGAAAATTGAAAAAAAAAGAACTGACGAAACGCACACGCAAGTTGCGAGAGAAGCTGCGACAAAAGTGAAATGTAGTGCTCTCGCATTCCATATTTAAGGTGCATCAAGCGTCCCCATAGCTTTTCTTGCTGCATGTGCTTCAATGGTTTCATTACCAGGCGTCAGAGCGATTACCCTCCATCTCGCTATTTGCAATTTGTACACATTGCATTTAGCTGCGCACACTTGTCGAGACTGTTACCTAAAGTCGAGTTTCCCCTCTTCAGACTGCTTCAGACTGTGCTAGGCATAAGGAGAGCGAATGTACCAAGAAGCAAAATGGGAGAAGCCGCCTGCTTTCGTTCGAATGCCCGAAAGAGTAGCGGCGCCGAGCCACTCAAGAACCGGAAGGGGAACGACACGAGGCTCGGAAAAGGAGCAACGGCCAAAGCCGGATGCCGTGTCACCCAATAAGGCGGCGTCTGAGCACTCTACTTTCGCCGGTAATGAGCGGAAGTGCGGCTGGAAAGAGCAATCCGAGAAGAGAGCATAGCCTCTGCCTGGTTCAGTCGGATTTCAGCTACCGTTAGCTTTTGATTTCTTGTCCTGCTACAACCCGCGCAGTGCCCATCAGTGCGTTATCGAATATGAGTGCGGAAGGCATTTCCGTTGAGAGCCTCCTGAAGTTCTTCTCTGCGAGCACTGGAATTGCTCCTGTAAAGCTTACTGGGTGCAACGGGTCGCACAGAGAACATGCGATAGGACATAGTTAAGGCCCGCTTGCAGTTACACTTGCTTTGTTATTTGCCTACTTAGTGAGTACCGACTTCCGGCTTTTAACAGCACTAGCTAAAACCTCTGCCCTTGTCCTGCGCTTGTCCTTTTTCATATTTCTCCTTTTGAGTGACCTTCGTTTCGTCTCTTGACTTCATGATGCTGCCGAACTAACTGGCCTGCCAAAACATCTTAACGCGGATGGTACTTCATTTCGCTGGATGGCTCGATGCGATCAAGCTTTTTCCAGTAAGATTTAGAGATGATGCCCTGGTTACTGAGCTCACCTCGCAGAACTACGTGGGCTACTAACAAGTACAGCAACCGGTGTACGTTGTACAAATCCATCTTCACTCCTTGTCGTGCAAGAAGACTGCGCTCACTGAAGCTCCTGAACAAGTTGGACACAAGGACGAGTCCCGGAGCAAAGTTAAAGGAAAGTTCCAACACACTGTTCATAATAGAACAAGCGGTAACAAAAAAAAAGAAATTTTAAAAATTTTCTTATCTTCATGCTTCAAATGGTATCGCGGAGGCGACATTGTTTTTGTTTGCACTTTCTTATCGTGATATATCCTTTCTTTCTGCTCGTAAAATCATGCCAGCGCAATTGCTCGCGATTATGACTACTAATTGGCACTCCTGTAGTCTTTTGTTCAAACTCTGTGATGCTGCTAATGCAAACCGAGAGAGCTTTCAATCTGACAGGGAGTGATTTTTCTACATTATGACCAAAGCATGAGTGCAGTGACAGTTTGTTTTCGTCATCTTATTTTCTAGCCGCGTCGACCCTTAAGTGACTTGCTGCATCAGTACACGTGTGAACGCCGAAAAGCCCTATTTCTTAACTGAAGTTCTTTGCTGTGGGTCGAGCACACCAAAGCAGTGTTCAGCGTTTCTGTTCGGAAGTACCTAAGCGTCTTTAAGACCTGTTTGAAAGGCTTGGAAAAGTTACTCGTGTGCCTTTTTTTCGCTGACCTTACGAACTGCTACGCAGATGGGCGGCTAAAGACTTCCTATAGTTGACAGTTTCTCATCTGTTGATATGGATGCTCCTATCATGACAAAATCCGCGCAAAAAATGTGGGTGTGAATAAACTTGTCACTTAAAGATCTCTCTGCCTTACACTTCGAGAAATTATTGCGCCGGTATTACATTACTTTGTAGTTATACTGATACATCTTTATTGTTTGGGAACAACAAAATTTTGCGTTTTTCTTCGTGTTGCACTGGATGTTAATGGTGAAAGGAAATGAGAATCTAAGAACATTTTTAGATTAAAGCAATCCGGAATACATTTATAACGGAACGCAGCTTCAGGCGATATAAATCCTAGGTGCGCTTGCAACTGGGTTTGCAAAATATAGAGAAATAAACAAGCTAATAGTTTGAACAATTGGCCTGTTCGAGAATAGCGATAACTCTTGCTAGGTAGAGAAGCCATCAGAGCAAGACGCGTACACACGAGAAGGAATTCACACGGACAACGCTGGAGTTGTCCATCTCCAGCGTTGTCCGTGTGAATTGCTTCTGTTGTGTAAGCACCCTGTTCTGCTGGGGTCTCTGTCTGGTACCTTGCACCGACTGGCCGAATAAATGACGCCTCTACAAGTGATAACTGTTGACCCAAGGAAAAATGAAAAGATCAACATTGTGCTTTTCTCCGCAGTTAGTTGTTTTCTTTTTTTATTAAAACGGTAATTGACCCAAGAAAAGAAAAAATAAGAAACTTGGATTCTACGGGAACACACTCCGTCCACGCGTGCAGGCTGCGGGACGGTCACAGTTTCTTGACTATGAAGTCTGCGGCGTTCTAGTAGTCCTGCCGTCATGAACGCCGTCGTGAGAAGCGTCAGAGAACGAAAAGAGAAACAGCTCCCTGTGGGCCGTTGAGACGAGGCCACCCTCAGGCGACAGATGGCCTGAAGATGCTTTGGAATTGCAGTCACGCATACGGGACGAGAGTGACGAGACAAGCGACTAACGGGAGCCTAGAGAGTCTAAGCTGCGCGTCTCATCACGACACTCAAGCATGTCGGAGACATTTATGGCGAAATGGAGGCTCCCCTCTATGACAGTTTCTGCGAAATTACTCCTCGCCGACGGAGTTCGGGCTCGACGACCAGGAGAATAACAAGCGCGCGACACACACACACACACACACACACACACACACACACACACACACACACACACACACGCACACGCACACGCACGCGCACGCGCACGCGCACGCGCACACGCACACGCACACACACACACACACACACACACACACACACACACACACACACACACACACACACACACACACACACACACACACACACACACACACACACACACACACACACACACACACACACACACGCACGCACGCACGCACGCACGCACGCGCACTAGTGACGTATTTACACGGTGCATGCTGCAGGCGATGCGAATGCGACGATGTTCTTTCCTCCGACTGCCGATAAAACACGCGGCAAGCTGGCGTTTGTGTGAAAGGGCCTTCGTCAAAGAAAAGCAGGTTGGTGTTTCAACGGTGCTCCAGCAGTCACAAAAAGCATCAAAACAAATCCGAAGGAAATAACAGATATATTGCTGTACGTCCTTCTACGTAGCATTCGTAGAAATATCAGAGAAATGTAGCATAAAAGAAAGAGTCAGAGAAGAAGATTGATAATGCATAATCACCGAGTTCTACGACTACATCAAAGCTAATTCTACCTGTACACAACAAGACGTATTTAGAGAAGATTGGTAGTCGCAATGCGAACTTTTGTGTGTGTTCTTCATAGTCTTCAGATCTTTCGTGCTCACGCCTGTCTTCCGAAGCCGCTAGTTGCGTACGTTGAAGGGGTTCTGAAAATTTCTCTAATTTCGTTGCGGTATGCCTGGGACGTTAAAGCACGTCGATTCGCGAATATTTTCCAGCAAAAATTTTTTTTAATGCCCTTCGTAGAAGTTGAGTTATCTGTAGTGACCTTACGTTCCCCGCTTGAGTCCACGCTAAATTTATTTGCTAAACATAATAAAGTGCAATATTTGTTTCCTCTAAGATCAATCCTGGCCGTTGTGCGACACTTCCGGCATTTTGATTCTTGTTTTCAACCTCCGACTATATTCCCAGAAAAAGAAATCCTTCCAGGCAGCAAAAGTGTTTCCGGGGTGTTCGTACAGCGCGCGACGACCCGCCTTTTTGGTTCGAGTCAGTATATCATCCCAGCACGTTCTGCCACTTGTTCATGCACACGTTTGTCGACGCTGCCAGCTGAGCTGACGAGTGCTGCTGATGCTGACAAGCGAGCTAGACGCTGAACATTCAGATAACACGGAGCCAGTTGCCTGAGTTCGAAAGTTGCGGAGGAGAGTAGATACAGTTTTGCTTTTATCCTGGCTTTCTTTCCCTACAAACTGGAAAGGTAGAAAGAAAAACAATATGACAGCTGCTCGAAAGAAAACATGGTCGGTCTGTGTTACCACTACACATCGGTTTGTTCCACCAAGTGACACGACCGTACATCACGCAAAATGTAAGTTAGAGATATGTATTAATGCGACCATTGCTCTTTCTAAGAGAAAAACCATGCATCAAAATGCATATCGTATGCATATTTATGTGATCATGAATATAGAGCCGAGTAGGAGGAGTGCTGCGAAGTCGCTCGGACTTGGTCTCCTGCCTTCATCTCCTCGAACCCCGCTTGCGTATGGTGAGGAAAAAAAAAGCTTAGGTAAACGTGTTCCTTTGCCGAGGCAGCTTTTGCATGATGCCTTCTAGGTAATTTTTGTAAATAAGATTTACAATCATCTCCAGTCCTGTCTGCTTGTTGTGTCAGTTGGTCGTGTCCAATATCCTCCGGTAAGTCGTTCTTCATCTTCATGCTCTGGCTCCTGGCGAGCAATCTGTCTCCATTTCTATCCTTCCCATAGGCATGACCGATGCACTGGAGTTTTTCCCTCCTTTGCTTGTCGATCCGCTTTCCAATTCCACCACTGGGATAATTCTCGTGCATGCCAGAGACACACAAAACTGCGCTGAATCCACTTGCAATGATGTAGCTGGAATCTTCAAAGATTGCGCGAACTTTCGAATGGAGGTGAAGGGATTACTCAATTTCGCCTCCATCGACCGCCTTTTCAAAGAAAGTTGATGATCGCTAAAAGCGCTTGAGAGAGTGAGTGTGATCGGGCGGACTGTGCGCAGAGAAATCAGAGTTTTACCTGTAAGACAGCTTTCGGAAGCTCTTAAACTAAAATAGGTACCCACGATTTCTCACTAGTGCGCTATAACGACGATGGCGCTTCAAGCCGAGCATTTTGAAGGCATGTCTATTGGCTAAAGATGAAACTTGCAATTCACTGTATCAAGTGAATGATGCCTACATGTTTCTGATATGTTTGCATTCTGTAAGAGTAATTAGCAATGCAGTTAATGTACTAAAGGCTATGAAATCTTTTATTTATCTCTGCGAACCAATTATCTTCTCAGTCGTCCAATACGCTTTCGTCACGGGCTCGCTACGTGAAGCTTTTGTAAGTGAATCAGAAGACATGACGAGTTGTTATAGTTTTGGACTTATAAAGAAATTCTACCGAAGAAACTTTGGCGTTTGTCACCGTAGAAAAAAAGCTGGGTTTCAGGCAGATCAATGCACTCTTCTTATCAACACATTGCGAATAAGGTTCATAATAGCTTCTGAGCGTGCTTAAATAAATGATTATATGGTAACTACAGTGTTACATACGAGCCTAACCACTCTTAATTACCGAAACAGTGTTTTGTTTGACGTCCGTTCAGAACCAAAAAATATGAAAAGATTGACGGTGGCGTTGTTTTTGGATATCGATGGCGCCTGCGACAACGTAACACATCGGGTCATTTTGAACTCATTGGAAGCTGCTGAGATTGGAGGCCGCATGTACAGCCGGATACGCAAGTGTTTATCGGAGACTCTACTCTTTGTCCAGGCTAAAGACGGCGCAGCTTCTGTTCATCGAAACTTCGCGCGGAGTCCCAAAGCGTGGGGCGCTCAGCCCAACTTTCTTCAACTTTTTCTCTCGTAGGCCTGGTAGACTTACTGCCACAATCTGCTCATATCTCCATCTACGCGGCCGATATCTATATTTGGGCATAAAGTGTGACTCGTACTCACGTTCGTGCGAGACTTCAGTAGGTGGCATCGATACTGACATATTACCTTCGTCTGCAGGGCCGCAATATATCGACCGAGAAGTGTTGACTGGGGGCGTTCACATGAAAAACAATCTCGCGTTGCACTATATGTATCAATGGCAACGATAACGCAAAGGCATAGATAAGGCAAAGATAATAGATAAGCCGTCTCTTCCTTGGAGTAGTCATCAATAGGAATCTCTCGCAGAGTCCTCATCTTCACAACATGAGAAAGAGACTGATGGCGACTGTCCATGTCCTCTCCATCCTCGGGAGAACATCCTAGGGCGCATCAGTGCGCTCGATGATACAACTGTACCATTCACTATTCCTGGACTACCTGTGGTACAGCCTTTCCATATTCTGTAACACTAGGAAGACAAATGTCCGGACTCTTCAAAGTGTTCAGGCGTAAGCTCTCCGCATCTGCCTTGGACTGCCTAAATGAGCGTCTACAGCAGCAACTGTTGTCATCGGCCGGGAGCATCCGATTGCTGCTTACAATGCTGTTGGCACCATGAGAGCACATATTGGGCACCTCACACGGGTCCCCTGTCATCAGTTCGCAGCTCTTCCGGTAATTAGGCCACATACTGCGTTCGTCAGTCATTGATGCTCATCACCCTTCTCTTCCAACGCTATTCACCCCTGCCTCAAGACCGTGTTCGCCCTTATGGAGTCTGCATAAACCTCGGGTGCACCTTTCTATTACTGGAATTACGAAGAAAGCAGATGCATCATTGGCTGTTCTCAAATAGATCACGTTGGAAACACGAATATCTGCATTCTAGCCACAGTCACTGCATCCATGTCTACACAGATGGTTCAGTTAACTGAACCAGTGCCGCGGGCTCTGTGGTGATCTCGGCGGGGTTCATCTTGATGAAGGTAACCACGACTTACCACACTTAATCAACTGGTGCGGAACAGGCTGCTCTTCGGGCTGCAGTGGAGTTCATCAGCCAAGAACCTCCACATGAATGGTCAGTGTTCGCTGATTCCAAAGCAGCCAACGCCTGCAAGCTGCTCTGCGCCGCTGGTTGCATGAACAACTCGTAGCAGAGATTCGTGAGGTGTACCACTGGGCCCCATTGAAAGGTCATATTTTTTCAGTGGCTGCCAGGACACTGCGGTATCAAAGGAAACCAGCACGCAGACTAGGCTGCCCGGTCTGCCCACATTGACGGACTTAAAGTCAGTATTCCTATATCAAGAGTTGACGCAGCCTGTGGTCTTCGCAGGTTGGCGCTGAAGCTTGCATTTTCAACGTGGAACACTGGCCAGTTTCTCAACCGTCGCCTCAGGGCATTGGACCCTGGACTGCACCTTCGTATTCCTCATAATATACCGCGTCGCAAAGCAACAATATTGTGCCGTCTATGGCTAGGTGTTGCATTTACAAAACAATACACATTCTGGATTTTGATTTCCGACATCCCTGCTTGTGAAAGATGTCCCCTGCATTGACGGCCTATAAACATACGCTGCGTTGTGATCTGGACCACCTCGATTCTCGCCTTTTAACAGAGGGTACCATTCTGGGACCGTGGCCACAACAGTCGACTGCCCTCACGTCGTGCAAGGCAGTGTTTTGCTTCCTGAGAGCGACTTGATTGAGGAACCAATTGTGACTGTGCCCCTCGCTTCTTCTCTCTTTCCCTTCTTAATCACGTTATCCCTCTTTCCCACTGCACGGTAGCCATAAAGAACACCCTTGTGGTTAACATCCCTGACTTCCCTCTTCTTTATCTCTCTGTCTCTAACACTATTAGCTACTGGTAAAGCTTGGAACGAGGCCAAATGGCACTGAATGTCGATGAGCAAGATAGCGGCGCTGCTGAGACATAGACCCACGGAAAGGCAATCAAAGCACATAAAGGTGAGACCCAATCACAGAGTGGTTCATAGCTTTTGTTTCATCGTAATCCACTTCATAATATGTATTTGTCTTATTCTGACGTCACTCCGCTGTCTCTGCAGCATCGCAGACTTGATCGGCAAAAAAAAGCTACCAACAGAAACAGTGAAAACCACAACTGCGATAGGAATAGGATTCATGATTACACACGTACAATGTTCGTGCGAATACCACCGCGAATTACCTTGAGATGCATGACTTTGAAAGAGGCCACGGTTTGGAAACGAAGCCCCCAGCGCGTGTTCTGTACTAACAGCTAATGCAGGTTGCGCATCATTAGCGAACGGTTTAATTAAGGGGTTACATTAATATCGGCTCTTTTCTCCTGTTGCCTAATCGTCTAATGGGATAGGCGTTCAGTGGCGAACAAGCCGCAGGTAAACAATTACCAAGCCATACACTTCGCTTTACAGGACCTGCCTGTCTGCATCACAGGATCTCTTAAAAGTACAAATATTTTCGGTGCACTAGAGCATGCATGAGGTCTATTTGATGAACAAGGTTTCCTCATGGCTCGCGAAAGTGAAGCGGTATAACTCAACCGCCATCACCTCCGGCGGTCGCTTCACTGCGTGAGAGTCTCCTCTTGATCTCTAAACTTCTCAATCTTGCGTGCTAAACAAGACTGGGCATTATTGGTTTCGTTATGAACCGCGATAACATGCAAATATTGCCTCCTTGCCCGTGATCGTTTGAAGTGCATTGAAAGTGTCAATTTCAGAAGCGAGTGTTGAGTGCATTTTGCACGATTTTTTTCACAACAAGCAAAGCTCGGGATTTTTCCAAATATGGCATCCCCATTCTCGAGGGCTGCCCTCAAAATCTTCCGTGTCGCCGGTAGCTGTCCTCAATATTTGTATTTAAAGTTACGATGATATTGTGATCTCTAGCTTCAAACTGTGCGAGATTTTCATTTCATTTGTCACACTAGCAAGCTCGTGAACTGGCTGCACTTCATGGTGCAGAAAGTTTTGCGAACACGCATTTATTCCTAGCTATAATCCACTGGTTTTAAGTTTAAAATATCTACCTTGCTGGCTGAGGTGCGAAAAAATATGATGTAATACACTGCAAAACCATTAACCACTATAACTGTACGCTAGCTAGAAGACCAGCGCATTGTTGCTTTCTGACCACAGCAATATATCCACGCTTCGACGATCTATTTAAAATGCCATCCTATGGAGTTTTTACTCGTACATTATTTTTTCGCATCTTTGCACCAGTGCCATGTATCTGTGCTTCACGGTAGTAAATTGTTTCTGAAATCACGATGGAGAACAGCGGAAAGCATAATAACAGTTTCTCAGGCGCAGTACCTCATTGGCTAACACCAGGAAGCAAAAAATAAACTAAAGCTGAACAGGCATCTGGCAGCGCATAAAATTTTAAAAGGATGGCTTGACTGGAAGTCAAAGCACACGGAGGTAGTATTTGATGAGAAGCTTACAACTAGTTAAATCACAAAAGCATTCCATTTCGAATGTGAAATGCCTACTTTGTCATGCTGAATACGCAAAAGCTTTTCCTCACACAAATACAAGGGCATCTAAAAGACTGCTGCGAGGAGATTTGGCTTCGCGCGCCTTCAAGAAATAAGAAAATTTTAGACCCGCTGGAACTGCTTCATGTATGCCGCGGATCTTTCGAGAACTCCGAATGTGCACCTTCTCTTTTGTTCAGGAGGTTCATACGAGAGAAAATAATGTCAGGCAGAGCCATTTCAGTAATGATTTGGCCCACCGCGGGAACGCAACGAGGCACGAAAACGTTTTGCGCCGTCGTCTTCGCTACAAGGGAAGAAAAACAGGCCGCCATTCGCTCTATAACAAGGAAGTGGCGTTGAAGATTACATAAATTCCTAGAAAATGGCTTCGGGGAGAAACCTGGAGAGGAAACAGGAAACAGGAGGAGAGGAAACAAGGACAGCCTTTTTTTTTGTTGTTGTGTAATGCAATACCGCTCCTGCTGCTGTACCCAAGCGAGGACAAGACCCAGTCAGGAGGTTTAGCACCTCCTTTTGTCTTGCTTCGTGGGCAATACCTGTATGTTGCCCAAAGGAGAAATAAACAAAAAAAATTCCGGAGAACGCAGTGCTTTGGCTAAGCCGTGTTTATATAGCATTGGCGGCGAAGTGGTGATAGTAAAATAAAGGCGTCATTTCTTTATATATTGACTATGTAGTTTTAGTAGAAAAGCACATAGCCTTAAGGTATTCGTTGTTTTTTTTTTTTTTTGACGAATAGTGAAAATTTTAAGGAGGTTTAAGGAGTTCAAGGAAAAGTTGGGAGTAAAGAAAATCAGGATGGTGCGTTGAAATGTTCATGTTTATCTCCTTGTGGACACCATGTCAAAGAAAAGCTAAGAAAGAATACCCGCGACAGCGAGTAATATCACAAGGAAATGAGGCAGGAAAGTAAGATGTGCAGTAAAAAGCACATTTTTTTTTTTCAGTTGACACATCCTACTTTCTGAACAATTGCCAATGAAATCAAAATTGCTTTTGCGCGATGTTCTGTTTGATACGATGAAATTAGGCTCTCTTGTTTTCTGTCCAAATTACTTGCATGAAGTTATACACAACTGACTAGTACAAACCGCTTTCCCTTAGACAAGAGGCAAAGCTCAATTACACGGGCCCAGAAACACAGCATGATGAATGCTAGAGTGCAGGATGCGCTCTTGTCCCTTTCATAGATTTCACTAACACCCGAGTTGATTTCAAGACATCTCCAACGGGCCTCCTTAAAGTCCCTACAGGAGCTGGCTCTATCACCGAAATTGGTCCATGCGCATACACTTGCGCTGCGGTTTTCTTCTCAGTTTTGAAGGACGCATTCATATCTTTTTGAAGGACGCACGATCATATTTAGGCCCTCTAACCGGATTAGTGGAATTAAAACATTAAGCGCAACACAAGCCTGACTGACCTGCCCGCTTTATATGACTGAAAAGTTATGAGGTGACTGTTTGGGCCGGATGCTGGTACGTGTAATGATTTTCTGTAGGTTGTTTATTTTCTTTGAAAGAATTTGCTTCAAAGCACCTACAGAGGTGAAAGTCAAAGTCTCCTTCATTGAACACCTGGCTAAAAAATAACTGGCTGGGAAGACACTAGTTACCAGTAGAGTACTGGCTTCACCGGTGAACTAAACGGCGATACCAATTTGTTAACGGCCTGTTAAGGCAAGTGGACTTCAAACCTTAATAAAGGCCATAAAGAGTCGTTAGAAGTTAAAATTGGCAGCGTTATTCATGAGAGCGCCATAAGTCTGGTCTTTTTCAGAAACGTTGCGTGCAGTTATTCTAAAGAACGGAAAATCATGCGCTATTTGTTGGAAACATGCGTCGTGAAGTAATATTTTTGAAAAATGTATCTGATTAAAAAGTCAAATAAAAGCTTCCTTTTTGGAAGGCACCAGGTAAAGAAGAAGAAATGGCACGAAACGAGCATCTATTATCATCATCATGAGCATATATGAATCTAGAACAAGTCTAGCGCGATGTGCGATGTAAAGAGCGTTCTGTCTGAGTTAGTTTCGGCCGATTTTTTCCACACGGTCAGGCAGATAATTTTGCGTGTGAGTCCAATTTCTTCATATTTTCTAATACAAGCGCCACAAGCTCGACAGCAAGAATAATGGCAGACGGAACGGCTTGTCCTGTCTATTTGCTTTCCTTGTTTCAAGATGAAAACCCAACCAGCTTAGTAGTTTACTCGTTTATCTTGGCCAAAACCCACCTCAAGCCAATCTCTTATCCCGGTAAAATATGGCAGTATTCCTAATGGGTAACTGGGGGAGCTTACTCAGTAGATCAAAAATTATACGTGACTTTAAAGGTTTAACATAAAACATGTTTAACATAAAACTTAGACAATGGAGTGTAAAAAAGAGTTCACAAGCATATTACATATATTACATCAGGCAAGCAATCTGCATTAGCATCATGTCAGCAGCTGAAATGAGGAAGCAGTGGGGTTTTCCGGGGCGACTCTTGAGGGGCACGCACAACTGCGGTGGAGATGCATATATGCGTAAATTTTCATGCAGGGCTGATTTACAAACATCGGGAAATCCTGTGTAGTTGCAAAAGCATTTCGATGCATTTTTCTTTAAAATAATAGCGTCGATTTTCCAATAATTTGGTGAAATTTGATTTGCTTTATTTATTACTACCTGAAAGTCTAGGAAAGAACCGTACGCATACTAATCTTCAGCGGTGGTCCGGAAGCAAGGCGGCGGAGTACGAAAGCTTCGTTCAAGAAATTTAAGCCTTGCCAACCACCCCAAGTGCCACGAGGAGGCGACATGTGTGGGTTAGGATCTACGAAAGACAAGAAAAAGATATCTATTATGTGTTATGAAGCTTTGAGAAAAAGGAAAGTGTTTGCTATATTCAGGGGAGAATAGCATAAGTCAGTTCCTCCGCCCGTTTGAACCTTGTGATGTCAGCTTTTTCTTACGACGATAGCACAGCGATAGAAGAACGCAGGCATTGCATTCATGGAAATCTTGGAAATCAGTATGAATAGTTGAAAAGCGTTAAAGATAATTCAGGATAGTTCAGTCTAATTGCAGACGTGACTACAACTGCGTTTTCGGAGGAAGTTTTAAAGTTAAAGATGTAAACGTAATTATGATTGCGTATTTTGGAGAAAATGTTGAAGAAAGAGAATTAGAAAAAGCCTTCTGTTTTTCTGAGCGTTTATCTCGGGCCTTCCTGTAGGGAGTAATATCTGGGTGCGAGTTAGTCGCACCCAGCGCAACAGAAACAGAGACGAAGATTGAGATGGAAGCTCGATAAGCTGACTACAGCTCGTTTCCTGTTTCGACGGCTGTGCATATACGTACCCTACTTTCTTGGTAGAACAGTCCTGAAAAATGGGATCTCGTCACGTTTTTTATGAGTTCTATGAAGTGCCAGAAAGCGTGATGTCCCGTAATGAGAGTGCGGGAGATTTCCGCCTCGCGCTGATGTAATTTCACGCTGTACATGTCCCTCATCTCAGTCTCCTGCTGCCTCATTTAACTTCCTCTGCAGGGGCGTAGCCTATAAGTTCGCACTGAACACTTCATCTATTCTGTTTTACTCTCGCTTTCGGTTTCCACACGCTTACTTCCAACTACGGCTGACATGCACTCGTTAAAGTGCGTCAGCATCTCCATCTGTGGTGAGAGCGACTGCTCTGAGACGTCTCCCGATCTTCAAACGTTTCTTGGTTTGGTATCAGGCTTTTTCCACTTTTTTTATCGCGGTGCAATGAATATTATTCGACTTTGTGTTTACCTATATTGGGTGGATTAGAGATCATGGTATTGTAACAAAGATTTACTTATTTTTAAGCTCTATAAACCTGCGTGTAATGATCAAATGCAAGTTATTGCTTCTGGCGAGGACCGCGGCTTGAAAGACACATAAATGAGCTTTAGCGCCGCACTGGAAAGGCAGCACACACAATAGTGGAACGTCTTGCAATGTTCCTTCGCATCTGTTTTCGCAATATTCACATTCCTTATCGCGCTTTTCTATAAATGAAGAAGCTCAGTTTTTGTAACTTCCGGTATTAGCGCTCATTCGACTAAGTGGGTCAAGAAGGAGATGAGAGAAACAGCGTTACTTTCACGAAACAGCGGAAAGTGCAAGAAATTCTGTGATAGATAAGTCTAATGGCGATAAAGAGAAAATGAGATTAGTGACGTGAGTGTGTATCAAAAAGACGGAATACGTGTTTGCAAGTGGCATACGTCGGAGAAAGGAGTGAGAATGACTGGAAACGAAAAGTGATAAAGGGAAGAAATAGGGTGGAAGGGCATGCAGCAAGATGCGAATGACGTGGAAGATAAGACCGAATGAGGATATGCAAAAGAGAAAAGGAAAATGTTATAATAACCTAACAATTAAAGAGAAAGAGAAAACTGAAAAGAAATAAGCTTTTTTATTGTGTCAGAATTTTACGCAAATAGAAAACGTCTGACTAAGTTATGAAACCTTCCTTCCAAGACTTGCTATAGAGAACTGGCAGATAATAAAAGCCTGCCTCAATGGTAGGAATCGCGTAACCAAAGCTGAGATCAGTTGAAAGGGTTCTCTCTCGCTGTTTTCAAATCATTTCGAAATTCTGCTTCAAGCGGCTGAGCTTTGGACATACGTCGTTTCAAAATGATCAATAGGGGTTTTCAACGTCAGTTTTTGAGTCTACCTGCGGTCTGCTTTCAACTTACGCCACCGCAGCGCTCCGAGGAGAAAGTGAGACCCTTGGTCATCTACACGTTGCTGTTATGCAGCAGCGGCTGCCTTAAAGCCGTGCATAATAAGAACCCGTTTCAATGCCGCCAGGTGGCTTTTTTTCACAAAACCATCTTACAGTCGCTTAACAATAAACGGTTGCAAGGGCTGCTGCTTTTGAAAACTCCTTTGTAAAACTGTGTCAGCCAACTTTCATGCTGTTACAATAGTGGTAAGTCGTATACAGGGAATTTTATGCAGGTGGGAGCTGGATTGCGGACATAGCATTCGCCATCGGAGTCTCAAAGAACGAAAATACTGTGTGTTTTAGCTGCGTTCTCCTCCAGCTCAAGATATGCGCGACTGCACTCTGGTTACAGTTTTGTTATGCTTTCTAAAAGCTCCTACAAAGCAGTCTGAACAAAAATAACATGTACATGTATGGATGCTTTCTTTTGTTCAAAGTAGAGCCGCTGCGGTGGCTCAGTGATTATGGAGCTCGGCTGCTCCCGAAAGACGCGGGTTCGATCCCGGCCGTGGCGGTCGAATTTCGATGCAGGCGAAATGCTAGACACCCGTGTACTGTGCGATGTCAGTGCACGTTCAAGTACCCCAAGTGGTCGAAAGTTCCGGCGGCCGCGTTTCGATGGAGGCGAAACGCAAAGGCGCCCGTGTGCTGTGCGATGTCAGTGCACGTTAAAGATCCCCAGGTGGTCGAAAGTTCCGGCGGCCGCGTTTCGATGGAGGCGAAACGCAAAGGCGCCCGTGTGCTGTGCGATGCCAGTGCACGTTAAAGAACCCCAGGTGGTCGAAAGTTCCGGCGGCCGCGTTTCGATGCAGGCGAAATGCTAGAGACCCGTGTGCTGTGCGATGTCAGTGCACGTTAAAGAACCCCAGGTGGTCGAAAGTTCCGGCGGCCGCGTTTCGATGCAGGCGAAATGCTAGAGACCCGTGTACTGTGCGATGTCAGTGCACGTTAAAGAACCCCAGGTGGTCGAAAGTTCCGGCGGCCGCGTTTCGATGCAGGCGAAACGCAAAGGCGCCCGTGTGCTGTGCGATGTCAGTGCACGTTAAAGATCCCCAGGTGGTCGAAAGTTCCGGCGGCCGCGTTTCGATGGAGGCGAAACGCAAAGGCGCCCGTGTGCTGTGCGATGTCAGTGCACGTTAAAGATCCCCAGGTGGTCGAAAGTTCCGGCGGCCGCGTTTCGATGGAGGCGAAACGCAAAGGCGCCCGTGTGCTGTGCGATGCCAGTGCACGTTAAAGAACCCCAGGTGGTCGAAAGTTCCGGCGGCCGCGTTTCGATGCAGGCGAAATGCTAGAGACCCGTGTGCTGTGCGATGTCAGTGCACGTTAAAGAACCCCAGGTGGTCGAAAGTTCCGGCGGCCGCGTTTCGATGCAGGCGAAATGCTAGAGACCCGTGTACTGTGCGATGTCAGTGCACGTTAAAGAACCCCAGGTGGTCGAAAGTTCCGGCGGCCGCGTTTCGATGCAGGCGAAATGCTAGAGACCCGTGTACTGTGCGATGTCAGTGCACGTTAAAGAACCCCAGGTGGTCGAAAGTTCCGGCGGCCGCGTTTCGATGGAGGCGAAACGCAAAGGCGCCCGTGTGCTGTGCGATGTCAGTGCACGTTAAAGATCCCCAGTTGGTCGAAATTATTCCGGAGCCCTCCACTACGGCACCTCTCTTCCTTTCTTCTTTCACTCCCTCCTTCACCCCTTCCCTTACGGCGCGGTTCAGGTGTCCAACGATATATGAGACAGATACTGCGCCATTTCCTTTCCCTCATAACCTGTTATTATTATTATTATTATTATTATTATTATTATTATTATTATTATTATTATTATTATTATTATTATTATTATTATTATTATTATTATTATTATTATTATTATTATTATTATTATTATTATTATTTCGATGCAGGCGAAATGCTAGACACCCGTGTACTCTGCGATGTCAGTGCACGTTCAAGTACCCCAAGTGGTCGAAAGTTCCGGCGGCCGCGTTTCGATGGAGGCGAAACGCAAAGGCGCCCGTGTGCTGTGCGATGTCAGTGCACGTTAAAGATCCCCAGGTGGTCGAAAGTTCCGGCGGCCGCGTTTCGATGGAGTCATATTCACTTAGTTGACTCTCATGGGAATGAAATTCGGAACGTCGCTGACGGCTTTGCTCAACACTTTTCCTCCGTGTACAAATCTCCACGTTGCGATTCCGTATGCCTTCCAGCTGGCGCACCTAATTCCGTTCTTCTTGACGAGAAGTTAGTAAGTGAGAGTCTTAAGTGTTTGAAACCATCTTTGTCCCCTGGACCTGATGGCATTCCAGCCGCCATAATAAAAGCCTTCAATAGTACCTTCGTCCCAGTTTTAACCACGATATTTAATAACTGTTTGAAAAATTCTGCCTTTCCCCGCGTGTGGAAAACGGCGCGTGTTTTCCCTGTCTTCAAATCAGGAAACAAATCCGATGTTTCGAACTACCGCCCCATTTCTCTTCTTTGTGCAACCTCTAAGCTTTTTGAATTAGCTTTGCACAAAGTACTTTCCTTCCACCTCAAACATGTAATCATACATAATCAGCATGGTTTCATAAAAGGTCGTTCTACTACAACTAACCTTGTGACGTTTATGACGTATACATCAGCTGAAGTCCTTCAGAGGAGTCAGGTAGACGCTGTGTACTGTGATTTGAGCAAAGCTTTCGACGTTGTTACTCACTCATTACTTCTTCAAAAGCTTCTGCTGCTTGAGATCGACGTTTCAATTGTAGCCCTCTTACGCAACTATCTTCTTGATCGGTCCTGCTTTGTCAGTGTAAATGGACAGACCTCATTTGTTTACACTCCAACCAGCGGAGTTCCTCAGGGCTCGGTATTAGGCCCGCTTCTGTTCTCTGTTTTTATCAATGACGTTTCCTCCGTGGTCAAAAACTCCTCGTTTCTCCTTTATGCGGACGATATAAAAATGTTCAAGGCAATACATACTCTTCATGATTGCTTGTCATTGCAATCGGACATATCCGCCTTCTCTGATTGGTGCTTGAAGAATGGGCTCACTCTCAATTCATCTAAAACCAAGGTTGTCTCATTTACGCGTAAAACGCACAGTCTTCTCTACTCTTATTCTGTGAATGGTAGGCCGCTGCCCAGGGTTGATGAAATTAATGACCTCGGCGTACTTTTCGACCGTAGCCTCAGCTTCTCCTCTTATACAAAACGCATTGCTCTACGGGCTATGCGTACACTCGGCTTCATCTGCAGGCTTTCGAGAGAGTTTCGATCCCAACTCCCTTTCTTAAAGCTCTACCTCTCCATATGCTTGCCGCTTTTGGAATATGCGTCTGTTGTTTGGAGCGGCACTTGCCAGTCGAACTGTGAAAAAATCGACAGAGTTCAGATAAAGTTTTTACGCATATTTCAACATCGGGTTTCTTGCAAAACTTCTAGCTCTCATCCCAGACGGAGTAACTCACTGCAGCTTCCTTCTCTTAGCTGCCGTCGCTTGAGGGCAGATATAATTTTCTTGTATAAACTTCTTCATGGTCACATTCTATGCCCTCAGCTCCTAGCGCGTATCCTTTTGCGTGTACCGCGAAAGAGCATAAGGGAATTCAGACCATTTCAAGTTTCTGCGCTCCTGCACTCCCTCTCCCCTCTGGACAGAATGCAAAAGTTGTTTAATTCTCTTTGTCCTCACCTTGATATATTCGAAAATTCTCTCCCTTCCTTTATATTGAATGTCCGTGACGTTCCACTTTGAGCACTCTTTTTCTCATACATAACTTCCCCTTTCATGCATTTTGTCTTTACTACACTTGTGCGTTTGCACCGGTATTATATTGTTTTTTTCTCTCCTTAATTGTACATCACGTGTACTTGTTTTCATTAATATTATTTCTTTAATAGTGTGTGCTCACGCCTGATTGTCTGTAACGCGTTCACTAATTACATTTCTTATTGTGTATGATTGTATTTCTAGCTTGTATTTCAGAGATCTCTTATTCGTTCATATTAGTATTGGCTTTATTCTTGTTTGTATTTTGATATATGCTGTACTTGGCTGTTATCGGTCGTTCTTTTGTTCATTCTTTTTGTTTATTGTTTTATTAGTTATTTATATGTCTGTTGCCTGTTCTAGCTGTTTTCATTTACCGCTGTTCTCGCTGTTTCCTTGTTCTCGCTTTTTTGTTTCATGCTTGCTGTCGCGCCTAGTTTATGTGTCTTTTTTTTCTATCGCCTTGACTGCTGCATTACCTCCCCTGAGTGTCTTCCTTTGTAGTGAAATAAATGTACATTTTGTGCGTGTGAATGGTGTACCAGCACCAAGACCTTTGGGTTGTTCCTGGGCACCGAAAAAATAAAGATTGATTATTATTATTATTATTATTATTATTATTATTATTATTATTATTATTATTATTATTATTATTATTATTATTATTATTATTATTATTATTATTATTATTATTATTATTATTATTATTATTATTATTATAAGTTCCGGAGCCGTTCACTGCGGCGTTCCTCATAGCCCGAGTCGCTTTTGGACGTTAAACGACATAAACCAAACCAATCTTTTGTTCAAAGTATGTTCATGTCTTTGTTCTCACTATGTTTTCTCTTAAAGAAACACAACAGAAACACAAATGTGCTCATAAAGCATAAAGTCTCCCGTACGTCTCCCTTCAGCGTGCATGCGATCCCTTTCTTCCCTTCAGTGCGCCATTAAGCTTGTTCAAAGTTTCTCCCAGTTTTCACTTATGCATCAATTCACATTTTCAGGCTTGCACGCGGGCATGAAGGTGACTGGTTAGATTCAACGCCGCTCTCGAACTTGGGTTTCAGCCGTGCGGCGATATAAAACGCAGAAAGCGTTGTGTGTCCTGAGGTGAACACAGAACCGCGCAAAATCTCGTTTGAAACTTCCGCCTCACGGCAACGACTGCAGCAGCTGCGAGCTCGACACAAGAATGCCTCGAATGCCGTAATGCGCTAGGCACAGCCATAACAAAAGCTCGGTCCAGCGACCGAGCGTTTCGAAGCGCGTGAGCGTCGTTGCCGCGGCTTAGTGTTCGGCCATTGTGTCGCAAAATTTGCGTTATTTTTTGTTTTGCTCTGTACTTGCGTAATTCGTTGCTCGGGAGTCTGTCAGCGAACAAAGCTGCCGGTGCAGCTAGTTGATGCGGGTGAAAAAAGGGGGCTACCTGTTCTCCTCCTTTTCGGGTGTTCTGGCTCACGCTGACGAAAGCTTTCAGGCGAAAATCTCATTTATTCTCTTCTTATCTGCTTTGCACCCACTAAAGAAAAAAAAAACATAGATAATTCTCGATGTTCGCGCGGATGACTAATCAAACAGTGGCGTGCTTGTCTGTCCATAAATACAAGTCCTCTACAGCCTATAGCTTACATACGTGAACAGTTGAAGAACTTCAAATGGGCCTAGTTGGTTTGTAATCTTCGGCATTGTTATTGCGCTACTCAAGGTTTACACAGGCAAGAACGTCTGTATGTGTCGTTCTTGTCTGTGTAAACCTTGAGTAGCGCAATAACAATGCCGAAGAACAGTTGAATTCTAAGAAACGCAGGCTGGATTAATAGGGGCCGTATACTTACGAAGTGTGCAGGTGAGCAGATGGGCCTTACTGTAGCCTTTTTCTCAAGGCGAGTTCTCGATGCCGCGTTCTCGAGCAGATGTTATAGAGGCCACAAGAATGAAGTCGGCGCATTGCACGAGAACATACTGCAAACGCACAGTCGTCTACTGTTATCAGGTCCTACACACCGCCAGTGCACAATAAAAATAAAGATTCGGAAGCACATAGCTGCTGTAAACCTTCTTGTATTAAACGTTCTTGGAATAAACGTTCTTGGAATAAACCTTCTGTTGTCCTGTGTGTTCCTTCTGTCTGTCCCGTTGTGCTGCGCTATGTCTTCTTCTAATTTGCTATACCAACAAACCAAAACTACCACTTCGTTAACACAGTTGCAGGTCCCTTGCATGAAGTTTCCGTTTCAGTGCCAGCAATGGGCAACAGCAGTGCAAAAATACGCCGCAAACTAAAGCGGTGCGTGGAAGTACAATTGCAACCGCCAGTGATAATTAGCAGGGCGCAGTACATTTTCTCTTTGCTAAATTACCGCACTCAACCACAAAACGACCGTCGTTATTTCCAGACCCACCGCAAAACTACCCTGCGGTCAAGTTGGTCCCTTGCGATGAGTCCGGCTGAAGGCACGTTTGTGGTTGTTAGTGGGTCTTCCCGTTAAGACCACCAGTGCCGGTTTTTTTTTTTGCTGCTTTTAGCGGGGTTATGCACTCCCGACTGTCTCTGATGGCCTCAGGTGTTATCGTCGTCGCCGCGCATAATTAAGTTCTCTAGGGGAAGGACTCCTCGCTGCGAGGTTAAAAAAGCGGGTGACCTTAGTGCGGTTCATGTAATTTTCGTGGTGTTCTGCGCAGAGGGAATGTGTCCGAAGGCGCACTCCTTGGCATCACCCAACGATGCGTTCAAGAGGGTCGACAACAAATCCTTTAGTGCAGCTACTTGGTTGGCAACGATCAAGGCAACGCAAAGTGCGATTCGTTCACCGGGCAGACATGCGTGTTTTCTCTATTAGATTAGGAAAACAGCGTTTTGTATATCAAGCAACTGCGCGGCATTACGCTGAGTGCAACCTAATGTGTTCGCAGTATGCCTGAAGGTAACGAGCCATTTAAGGGCAGAGTATTAAAATTGGGGGAGTAGTGTAAATGCCTGAGGCACATGAACCTTCATTGCGTATGTACGACTCACGAGGGAAATTAGATAAGAAAACGCATAGAATTTTTTCCCTCTAACTAAACGGTGATTAATAATGAGCTTGAAATTAGCGAGTGTTTGCTGCAGAGCATGTCTCGCATCATTCGTTCTTCCTCCAGTTGCAGCAAAGGGGGGTTCAGGAAATTTCATAGCGTCGATACGGCGAACTGTAAGCTGTATGCTTCTCACGTTACATGCACTCACGTTTTCTTAATGTCGGTGTAATATTTCTGAGCTTATGGTTGTTTCCAATGTAACATTCACATACAGCTTGGCCGGAATTCCTGTCACTAATGTGAAAATATTCATGAAAGTGTCTTAAGCGGGTACTGAACTATTTGCAATAAACATCATATGTAGAGTTCGTTCTTCGGCTCCAACTCACCAACGGCCAGACATCCAGGACCACCAGCAGCAAGAAGCCTTTCCGAGTGAGAAAGAAGGGTAAAAAAATGGCACAAACTGGTCGACGTGTCGTTCCGTTCATTGGCAAAGGCCACAAACCTGCGAAAGTTGAACAAAGGCGCAGATGCCGATAGAGTTCCACGAAGTCGAAAGTATAGTGCGAACAATTTCAACAAGAGAATAAATGTGAACAAGTTCATGGAGTGGTTATTGAAAACTAATTGAGTATGGAAACTCATGTAGGTCAATGGGACAATACGTCCCATTTTCCTTATCCCCGTTTAGTGCCAATGAGACAAAATTTCCCAATTTTTCTATTAAATATTCCTAATAAAATTGATAAATTTGTTGTAAACTATTTCTGTGCACCTCATCTGCACGTGTACTAAACGTTTTACACCGTTTTTTCAACAAATATATGCTGTCCCACAAAGGGTTAACAAGTACAGCGTTCCATGCCCTTGTCTAAAGCGCTATAAACACATATTCCGATGCGCGTTGCAAAAATTCGCCTCAAGGCTTTGGACTCTACTAAGCTTTTAAAGGCATTAGCAGTGATCATTGAGCCAGAAGGAAGTATATGCACGATAGGGTGTTATGTCAACGTCCAGTACGCTAGTAATTGGAGATAGCTCGCTCTCTATAAAGCCTTTCGCACCCTCTAGAAGGGCGTGCATGTAAAGGCTATGCGGCTGGCATACGGCTGGGCAGCAGTGCTCACAAAAAAAGAAAAGCTGACGAAGGGAAGGGTCGGCTGTTTAGTACAACGTAGTCCAATGCGCTGTATAGCTAGTTAGTCATTGTTCTGCGCCAGAATTCATTCCCACGTGCGTGTGTCTTCGAGTAAGCTATTTTTAGAATTCTGGAATAGATTTAAGTCACTGTTAGGGGAGCACGCTGCTCTCACCAATTTTTTTTATTTTATGATAAATTTAGATTAACAGTTTCAGCATATTTGTAATTATTGAATGACTATATTTGCCCAGAATTCCAGCTCATATCGCAGGAGAGATTTTCATAGATCTTGTTTCTATTTTTCTTTTGTCCTGAACTTTGTGCAAAAGCTACAGCCTGGGCAGAATGGGTCAAACTTAGTTTGAACTTAATTTATTTCTATGCCTATACTGCTGGGTAAGAATTGCTTAGACTTTCTTTTTAAGTTTTGATATATGTGGTGTATGACGATAGACAAGTCTAGAGTACGAACAATGTTTTATGCCATGAAACTATAAAAATCATCAATAAAAAAACAAGAATATTTAGGAGTTCTATAAAACAAATGTGAGCAAAATAAGCAAACCAGTGGCGAAGAACTCGGTTTCGCAATATAAGCAACAAGTCAAAAAACAGTATTCACAAAAAGGCATTCAAAGTTTAGCATCGCTTTTACTTCTCTAGAAGGCTCCACGGCAGCAATGCTAGTGTGCCTTCGAATGCACTGTTCCTTAGCTGCCTCTTTCTGCGCATGGCACCCTTTTTCAAACTCCTCGTTATCTACAGCTGCGTGCTAGAGAAGCACGTAACAGCATGAAGAGCTCGGCTCAAGCGTTCAAGACGTCCACCACGCTGTATGCGTCGCCGCGATCGCGCCATTATTCGCAGATGCCCTACCAGCCCCGCCTGAAATGATAGGATGCGCGTCCACGGCGCCTTCCGCGGTAAATTCAATCGCAGCATCCCACAAATAGGTCTTCATATCAATCATGGCCGTCGGCGACTCTCGCTTGTGGCTGCCGTAGCAATGTGCCGTTCTGTACTTCTTTTCAAAGGAGCCCCGGTACGTGGTCTCGGAAGTCCGGCCACAAAACAAGCATATAGCTATCCACTTTATTCCTTGGACTGCCGCGCAAATTCTGCCATTTGCTAGGGACAACCGCGGAAGACACCAATGCTAACACGATGGCTGACGCGCGGCAGTGACGTTGTGAAGTCTTGAAACTTTTTTTCTTTTTGTGTGTTTGTTCCGGCACGTGCAATCGAGCTTGGACTGCAGTTTTGAATAAAAAGAAACAAGTTTTCCGCAGAGCCCAGCAAAGCACTGCCTTGTCGCGGCACTGCAAGGGTATTGTTTCAAAAAATGCCCTTTTTTTCGAGCATTTCACAGCACAATTGCAGTTGATAAAGAAATTTTTGGACTAGTTTGCGGGTAATTTCAGCGAAGAAGCTTCAGTACAGCAATACAAAACAGGTCATAAGAAAGGAATTCTTTTAATTTTGAGAAATTGAATTTTAGGCCGTTTTTCGCGATTGGAAAGCCGCGTCTCCCATTAAGTAGATTCAGTGCGAGTGGTGAAACAATGATGTGTGTGCTTATCTTCAAAACGTCCCTCTTAAATGGCAAAGTGGCAGATATGGATAGGGAGAGCGAAATACAGGTCCCATGGTTTGCTTAACGTAATGCCGGGGAACAAGCACCGCCAAGCCTGGGGAAACAAGGCATGTTTTGTTCTACCGTTATTTTTGCTGACCTCTTTGATTTCGGTCGCATTAAAAGCAACCATGATTAAACGAGTAAAATTAGGTGTGGAAATGTCAGGGACTGCGAACAATCAACGGTAAGACTGCGCGAAATTACACCAAAAGCAGAGATTTCCCAAAGCGGAGCAGCACATCAATCTGCGTAAGCTCGTTATGGATTTTTAATTTCCTTTTTGGGAGTATCACGCTCCTCTCTTCGTGGTAAATAAACATGAAATTTAATGCAAAGTGCTAGCTTTAAAACATGAACGTGTTCGAAGGGCGAGTCCGCTCAAAATTATTGCTCAATGACAGGACCAGTACTAATAACTGTGAATTAATTTTTAGTCGGTTAGCATGTTCCGATAGAAGCTCTCCGGCGGCTGGTTTTGCGGGAAGAAAAACAATTTCTGCCATGCTCAGTCGTCATTTGAACAGCGGTCTAATTAATAACGTGGACTGCTTCTGAAAAAAAATTTATAATGCTTCTTTCAAGAGGAAATGGCTGCGGAAGAGACGCCTGTGCTATATTTTGATTACTGATCACTGGTTAATATTTTTTCATGGTACAGATATAAATCCTTGCCTGGATTCCGCTTAATGCTTCGTCAGTAATGGCCTTGCTCGGGATGAAGTGTCCCGTCAAGCGCTGTGCAACACCGTTGATGTGAACGAACGTGTGCAAATTTTTTTTGATGCAGGAACAGGGCGGTCAAGTATACTTGGAATCTGAATCATTTTTTTTTTGTCGGGATCAAGTGCTTGCGAACAGGAAAGCCGGGGAAGGGTTCCCGCTTGTGGTGACAAGGTTTGCTAGCTTTTAGTTTTCTGATTTCTTGCAATATCGACCCGTTTCTTAGTCTTAGCGGAGACTTGTTGCGGCAGTAACATAAAGTATGTCCTTACCTTGGAGAAAAAAAATACATTCAAACAGTTTTTGAGGAAGCAAAAAAGTAGTAAATGTCTCACTTTTATGTGAAACACATTAACCGTACTATGAGGATGGGAATGAAGGAGGAAGTGGAAGAAGGAAGAGAGAAAGAGGAGGCATAGTGGAGGGCTGTGGATAAGTTTTGAGCACCAAGAAAATAAAGAAATAAAGAGAGTAAATCACCCAACCAGAGAGGGCTGAGAGGTGACCTCGTCCGACTATTTGAACCCAGAGTCCCGGAGGGCTCTGGTTCAAAGAGCGCGGACAGCGGCTACCGCCAGTGGTGTCCCGGAATGAGGACTACCACCCAGTCAAGACAGCGGTGAAGCCCTCCACTCTCCTTTAAAACCCGCCCCATTGCATCCAATAAAGCTTAGCACCACCAGCTGAGGTTCTTTCACGCACGTTTGCTTTTTAAGTCTCAACAGAAGTTTAAAAAAGAAGAAAAATTTGGTCATGGTTTCTTGCACCAATATTTGATAGCTTGTTTGATATCTTGTTCGATAGCTTGTTTATATCTTGTTGGATATCTTGCTTTGTTCGTGAATTAGTCTCTCTATACCAGCATTAAATTTTCTTTTTTTTCTACAGTAGTCCTCCGATAGGTTAGCCTACTTTGGCCTGAGAACGGTTATCTTTATTGTCAAATTTTAAGCAGCGCAAAAGACACGGACGGAGACACAAAGGGATACACACCGCACCGTGTATGTCGCTTTGCGTCTTCAGTGCTGTCTTAAAAAGCATGACCAACCAACTACCCTGCAGTTCTGCTTTCGTATCTTTGAAACGTTGCATACACAGACATTCTGCAATTAAGCTTACCGTCGCAGCAACATGTGCTTTCGTTAAGGGCTAAAATTATTAGAGGACTACCTCCCTCTTTAAATGTTGCCCCTTACCTAAAAGGTGCACAGTGAAGAAAAAAAAAGTCAAGCGAAACGACCAGTCGACTTTCATTTTGTTTTAGTAGCGTTGAAAACTTACGGCTTAGGTAACGTAAGCGTTATTCAAGAAAGTTACCTAAACGTAAGTCTCTATAATCGTATATAGCACGCTCCAGCATGCCTGAAATAGCGAGGACAGAAACAGTCCTGCTGAAAACTGAGAAGGAAGAGAAATTAAAAGTCGAACAGATGCCAACACACGTGCCTCCCATGGTCTTATAAGAACGGGCCGCGAGTCGAGCTTTGTTACCAATTTTTCAGCAGCATTATTCATCAATTTCGGACGAACATTTGATCCGAAACAAATTATTATGCGTACGGCCATTAAATAAGCAAGTGGCAATTAAATATTTTTAGTTGCATCTGTTGCTGCGCCTAAGTGACACTTGCAGTGAATGCCTAGCAGAAATTTCGGCGGAAGCCAGCGCACCCTTTCGCAAGACAAACAAGTGGCTGAAATGGGGAACATGGCCGGACAACGTCCGACGATATTCGTTCTGGTGCGCAGCTCGCAATAACCTCGCTCATGCATATTTCATAACGTCTCACTTTTTCTCCTGTTCCTTCTGCTATCCCCTTCCGCAATTTGAAGCAACCGAGAAGAATCGGTCACTGTTCTCTTCTTTTTTCTTTTCCCTCTTTCCACTGTCCACCGTAACGCATTTAGTTGTGCACGTTAAAGCAACACTAACTGCATGTGGATAGCAGGGGCAGCGCGTCCTAAGCTTGAGTGCTCGTTCGAGCGTTTCTTTTCTGAATATTTTAGTACCGCTGCGACTTAACTAAAGAGAGAAAAAGGTTTTGCGCCGGTGAAGACATTGCACTCAGACTAATAACCACGAACAAGCCGCCTCTGCGGGATGTATGCATGCACTCTTTCATGCACGTCTTGTGGACAGCAGCCTTGCATGCTGTTGCTGTTCAATAGCATCGCAGAAGAGGGGTTATTGTTAAATAACCGTTTATGACACAACACGTAGGGAAGCCTCATGTCCGAAAAGCGCTATAATGTGCATTTTTTCACCAAGAGAGTAACTATTTAAGTGAAGTATGGGCAGCAAGGCAGACTTGCGCGCATTACTTTAGTAGGAGCATTCGCACGTGGCTGAGAGAATGAGCATTCCAGCGCTGACGCGAGGGACGCCTGTTTGATCGCAGGCGTTCATCTTCCACGTGATGGAGCACCCAGCGAGGCCGGGCTTCTACCAGTGCGTGACGTTCGCCTCGTTCCCTTCGCCGGCTCACGAGAAGGTGTACAACCTGCTCTGCTTGCTGGCGCTGTACGGCGTGCCGCTGGCCGCCATCGTACTCTGCTACAGCCGCATCTTCTTGGAAATCCAGCGCCAGTCCAAGGAGGGACAAGGTACGATGCCCGCCGTCGCTGGCAACGCGTTTGCTAGCTTCGCAGTTGGTGATTCGCGTTAACGGAGAGAAAGCGTAATGCCTGGAAACATGTAACGAGTCGCATTATTTTTATGTAGCACATTTGTGTCTTCCGTTTCTGGACGTCTTCATCCTTACGTGTCATCTCTATTCTTCATCACTTGCAAATGCAGTCGGTGTTTATGCACACACAAATATTGTATGACAATGAAATCAGAAACGCTTCTCTCGTTGAGTGATAATATTCTCGTAAAGCAACCATTTTATTCTAAAATTAAAATAATGAGCTCCTTTTATTCCTTCAGAAGAGAGCCGTATCTTCATGAATGGGTGTAATAGGAATAGATTTTAGTTCAACATTAAAGGGTACAGAATATACACAATCAGTCGGCATAAGCCGTATGGCTTGTGTTCTTTACTTGACAGGCTCGACAAAGGAGTGCATTGAACCTGCATAAATCCATGAAGAAAGCGAGGAAAGAAAATCACTCAAATAGATTAAAGATGTAAGGGATCTACCATTGCAAGCCCGTATTCAAAATTATTATACACGAATGACCTTAAAAATCTTTGTACGGTTCTTTTCTTTGCAGTCCCTATTGAGTTTTCACTGTTTCCGCTCTTAGCAATGAGAGTCAAGCTTTGTGCGTCATCGCGATACTCTACTTACCCCCTCTGAAAAATCTGAGCTCTTTTTCTTGTTTATTAAACATTGCATGTGACAGCAAATGAACTAGCGTTTTTCACTGCTTACATTGTTACAACAGGCAAATTAGCATACATAATTTTCTCTTTACCCTTTTTTTCTGAGAACTATTACTTTTCTGATCAGGGTACCGCATTTATGGCAAACGTTCGAACCTACTGCTGTATTTACTTACATTTCCTTCAGGCGTTGGAGGAACTTCGCTCTCAGAATTTTTTAGTATTACTGCACTCGAAACAACACAGCGGCCTGCGTTATATTTAGTAATAATATCCGATAGCACCTATAACAACAAAAAGCCACAAATTCATTTGTTATGGAGAGAGAAAGTACCACTGCTATAGCAGTGATTCAGTTAGCGGTTCGTATTCACTCATCCTAGCATCTAACACGACTCCTACGCTAAATGTGGAGTTAGAAGAATCACGGCCCGCTCACAAAGTTTGAACAATCGGGAATAATATTTAGTTTCGTGCGGTCGGAAGCCAGCTTTTTAAGGTGGAATAGCTCACCGGGAAATGTGCTAGCAAAAAATTAACTCGAATCAGGTGAGTAATTACTTATTAGCATTGACATAAGCGCTACTATACCGCTACCGAGGAAGACTACAGCAAACCAAATTTTAATTCATATTTGGGGTTTTCAGAAATCTCTGTAGCCTTTCTCCACTGCCCTATGAATGTGCTCTCATGGTTACTAGCAGTTAACTCCCTTCAATAAATTTTCTTTAGATATTTGGGATATCTCTAAACTATTTGGAAGATGAGAAGTTATGAACATTACAATATATTGAAAAAAGCTGAAAATTGTCAGAAAGCCGAGAACAGAGATTTTCTTAATCTGGCATTTGAGTCCATATTTATTTTTAATTACCCATGGCAGTGTTTTCATTCCGACACTGCAGAAATCAGGGCATTGTGCATGAGGCGACGCGTGCCAGATAGTTGTAGACTTGGCCTCGGTTTTGTTCATTAGTCCGCCAATACTTCTATTGTGGTGAGATCCGGCAGGCTATCTTAGAACATTAAGTCGAAACTCAAAGCTCCTGTGGCTCCACGTGATGAGAGAACACGCCATGCGCCGCCTTTTCGGCATATTTGGTATTTTTTATTTAGACATTTTTTTCTCCTTCTTGCTATCTCGAAGTTCCATAGATTCGCGAAAACAGGTACGGTGACCACGGCTTGTATAGGCACCGCCGCGGCCGGCAGCAGATGCGAAACCTGAGCTGACGGTTGTCATGGGCGCAGCTTGCAACTGCACCAGTTCGTTAACGCTGCATCATCTCGCACCGCGAATGACAGCAGACCGTCGACTCAGTCGGCGGGCTTGTTTCTCGGTCCGCGGGCCGGTTACAAGCGATCTCGGATAGCGGGCCCCAGATACGACCACCCGGAGGATAGGTAACGTAATGCCGCTGTACAGCTGCTGTCACAACATGGCAAGCATCAGCTTCCCATCGAAACGTTGTTATGTGGATAACGGGAGTAGCGCGAGTAACAGGACCAGAGCAGGGGACAGGAGCAGCACAACGGGATTGCCTTATTCGCCAATGCCGCACTGTGTGTATAATGGAATTAAGCTTAGTCGCCTCAGGGCGTAACTTGCCAGGCTGCTGGTTTCGCTTCCCGTGGGAAAATACGGCATAACTGCCAGCTAGGCCGTGTTTCTAAACTTTTGTGAAGCTACGTTCAGTTCGCAAGAACAGAGGACGCGAAAGAACGTACTATTGTCAGGCGGAGGGATTACCAGTAATCGATCCGTTCATTTCGCGTAGAAGCTACTGTAATCTCGAAGAAAGCAGAACGAGGGAAGTTATAAACGTTCGCGCACTTTAACTGAAAAATTCCTATTTACGGAACGGTTCTCCTTCCTTTCTAGAAAGGCTTAGTCCTTGTTCATCTCTCCACGTAAGTTTCATCCATGACAATGCATCTTTAAATTCGGTAGATCTAATTTTGAAAGCACTCCTGAAACTTTCGTTTTGTTGGTACTGAAAGCTCTTTCATTATTGCGAGAATGAAGACTTCACAATCTACATGACTTTTCTCAGGCATCTTGGCCTATGTTGCGCAGTAGATATTCTTGCCGGCCTTGTTTACAGAATGTTTGAGTCTTGTTCCTCGATTTTCACGTAGATTTCGCGCTGGTCCCAGATAATCTTTTGAGGTGATCACCAGTTTCAACCGAAATTGATGAGCTTGGTGATCATTAAAGCCGAAGAGTGCTGTATGAATCGATCAAACGACTTTTCCCACACCCCTAATTGCCCTTTGTTGCTCTTCGGGTGAGCGTTTAGCGTTTTCCAGCATTTCCCCGCCAATCAAACTATAAAAATGGCTGATAATCACAACAAGGTGGTTTCCGTCGGTAAAATGTACTGGAAATTCTCAGGACGTTCACTTGTGCCCATATTTCTCGCGTCCATATTGAGTTGCGAGCGTAGAAAGTAACCGGTAGGGATTCGGTAACTGACGTAATGTAGCATAAAACTGTGCCAGCTACTGTCGGGGACAAAAGTGGTATACGCCACGCAGCGGGTGCCGGAGCAACGGACAATTAAAGTCCCTCAATAATTTATAGAGGGACCTTACACAAAAATGCATCGCAACGCCATCTACAGGCGTAATCTGAGATCGAGTTAAGACAGCCAATGAGAGCCCTTTATTCTCTTCAGGCGTGTGGCTTGACTCGTTTCAATATTTCGTGCATAAGCTCGCCAAAATGCCGAGCGGCGCCGCAGGAGTAGCAATCTGGTGGGCCTAATTTCATTTTGTGTCTTCTTTTTTTCCATGCGCGGGTATTTTATCTCATCATGTCGGTGCGCGCCCCGGCTCTCAAGCCTCTCCAACGCGCGTGGAAAAACAGAAGACACAAGATAAAAAGAGGGACACATGATTGCTACTCCTGCGGCGCCGCTCGGCATTTTGGCAAGCTGACGCACGAAACATTGAAACGAGTCAAGCGACACGCCTGCAGATAATAGAGGGCTCCCATTGGCTGTCTCGATCCCAGATGCCGCCCGTAGATGGCGTTGCGATGCAGTTTTTCGTTGCTCCGGCTCCCGCTGTGTGGAGCATACCACTTTTGTCCCCGATAGTGCATATATTTCCTGTGGTACTGTGCACCGCCTTTTGGAACTCTTCTTGCAACTTACGTTACAATGCCCCGAAATGTATTTCATACAGTTGAAATTCCCATTATTGGCGGGAGTTGCCTGAAGCCTAAGAGAATAGGAATGAAAAAAAAAAACACTCGCACCATGATTATGTTATCGTTAATGTGTTATTACAGTGCAGCACTTGCGGGTGGTTTTTGCGTTGGAATGAATGTATTTTAGGCAAACCAGAGAGATTTTAAGTGGCTTTTAAAGCTGGACCTTGGTCACGCCTATGGTGCGCATCTTCGCGGGAGGCACCTTGACAGCTACGTTTACAGGGTTTCGTAATTGTCTTGCGAGTTCGACTCAGCTTCACTCTAATTGCGCATCACCGATTATCGTAATCGTGCCCGTTTCACCTATTCCTTAATTCCTCTTTCACTGTACCGTTCAGGTATCCAGCCGCTGTACCGCACGTTTTATGATTGTTTATTTCACACCCACACGACGCGCGCAGAGCGTTCCACAGCCGGTTCTGAGCGTTTTCCGGCGTATCTTTCCCGCACGTGAGAGCCAGTGACAACTAACGTTACACATTGCGGGACGCATTGCTTGCATGAGGTGGGAGATCCTGACCCTGAAGAAAAGGTACGGTGATCACGTGATCAGGGCTGAGTGCGCGCTCCACCCGAAGATGACAAAGGTAGCTTGAGGCAAAGGCAAAGGGTGGTCACGTAACTTGCCACGCGTCACCGCGTACGCCCAGGCTCAACCAGCAAACGGAGCATTAGCAGTTGCGCTTGAAAAGTTTTCTTCGCCCCAAATTGATAGAAAAGCCAACCAATAGCTAAAGTTGCATGCACTCATAGGCAGGTGACACAAAAGCACGAAAGCACAAACTATGGGTCGTGCCGGTTCTTCTTAGTTTCATAATCGCTTCCCAAACAACACTATGAACGGATCTTCACTATAGGTAAAGCTCCACAGGTTACAAACGCTCGTCCTACCAGTGTGGGATTAGGCTTCATTGTACCCTGTCGCAAGGTTCCCTGACTCTAAAGTAGCAGCTACGCCAGGCATCAGGGAATCAGTGATAAATGTCTCAGATTTTTTCGCGCGTTAGAACGGTGTATACTGGGCCTGCGTTGTCGACATAGTGAGCCAGGCTGTACCGTTAGCCAATGTCACGGGCATGAGCCAACTTGGAGCTGCAGCTGCGAGCCAGCTGCTTTGCAAAATCGATCCTGACTCCCTTGCGTCAGCTGTGACGTTCATGGGTAAATACGCTTGGTTGCTTCTCTGTGATGCAAGTCGCGTATGAGAGAAAGTGTCGCTATACACAGTGGCAATATCGTATTACATCTGGGTCCTATTTATCTTCGCTTACCATGGTACAGTCGGTGACGAAAGAAAACGGTTCTTAGCTATCAGCCTTCTTGAGCGCTGCAGGAACAAAGCAACACATATTTGAACAGGGTTATAACACATAAAATTGGTTTTTGGGGGAAAGGAAATGGCGCAGTATCTGTCTCATATATCGTTGGACACCTGAACCACGCCGTAAGGGAAGGGTAAAGGAGGGAGTGAAAGGAGAAAGGAAGAGAGAGGTGCCGTAGTGGAGGGCTCCGGAATAATTTCGACCACCTGGGGATCTTTAACGTGCACTGACATCGCACAGCACACGGGCGCCTTAGCGTTTTTCCTCCATAAAAACGCAGCCGCCGCGGTCGGGTTCGAACCCGGGAACTCCGGATCAGTAGTCGAGCGCCCTAACCACTGAGCCACCGCGGCGGGGCAGGGTTATAACATCGAGTGCCCTTTGAACCTTTGAAGCGGATTGAACTACCGGGGCTTGCAACGATGAATGATACAGGAGCAAGCACAAAGGATAATGTGCCGTAACAACGTGTCATGGTTTATGGTTCCAGGAAAAGTTCCAGGAAAAGTTCCAGGAAAAGGCCTAGCACTTTTTGCTGCTGTGGATCTGAAAAGAGATGTTGAAATCTGATGGCGTTCATGCATGCAACCAAATGTGTCATTCCGGTAAGGCACATTAGCGTTCAATGAAAGAAAATACGGGGCAAACGAAACAAAAATAAGGAAAACACTAAAAATACAGAAATGACGCCTAATACAGCGGGAAACTATGTTTAATTTTCGCTTTTCGGAAATCACAGAAAATTTCTCTCGAACACGTCGCAAAAAAGTAGGAAGCGATAAAAATCGCTTATTCAATTTAGCCTTCTCTAGCGAATCTAACAGAGTGGAAAATTTAGACAAAGAGTCTAAGAAGAAAAAAAAGAATCGTGACGGATGTTTTGCGAAGTTGATTTTTACGCTGAGAAAAGAGGAACAACCCATTGCAGATAGGAAGCTGAAATGCTGACATTTTTTTTCACCACAGTGCTTTTGCGTATCAAACGTTGGAGTGGCGTGACGGCTGTAGTCAACTATAGAACTGCCTCATGCGAGAGGAGGAAGTTTCAAAATTTGATTGATTTCAGGTTAACTCGAAGAATGCGAAACACAAATAGGGAGAACTGCGTAAATGGTTTTCGCGGTAAATTACTTTTTCAACTCTCTTTTTTAAAACCAAACTACAGTGCCATGTGTGTAGCGTCAGTGTTGACGCACTGGCTGCCGCTCTTTCGCAAAACTTCAAAAACCGCGAAAGGAATCTAATTTTCAAATTGCACCAAATGTCACCTTCGCCCAATCGGGAGTAGCCCTTCTCTGCGATCGGCATTAATTCGGCGTCAGAGTGAGACGCACCAAACCTAAGAAGGGGGAAGGGGAATGACCTGCGTTTTATGTTTCGCGCAGTGCCGACTAGGTTTTTGTACACAGCGCACGGAAACCAAAACCATGTTTCTCTCGTGTGTCTTTGTCCCCAAACGCTATGTAACCCTTACTATGTTTCGCAACTAAATAGCCCCAAAGTTCAGCAGTAATGAATTCCCAATATTTCTACGCCTCTCAAAGGAGGGCTGATGTGGCCCTGATGTCGTCGATATGACTAAAGCAACAGGCGGAATAGCAAATGGCCGACCATTCGCACAACCGGTCTGCTCTTCACGTCGCCGCTTGCCACCCTAATGCCGCAGCATCCAACATACCAGAGTAACACGGTCTACAATCCGCCAATTCGCCGCGCAAACGACGGCCAGTTTGTTTGCCGAGCCTGGATTAGCGCCAATAAAGCCCGTTAAATGCGTCACCGAGCTACGTCAGTCGTCGCAGTCGGCGCCGGCCCGCCAGCGTGACGTGAGCTTGGGACATGTTAATGCAAATAAATGGCATCAGGGGCATTTTTTTCTGTAAGAGCATAATGTTTTCTATTACAGCCTACGTCTCTAGGAGCAGCGTCCATTAGCAGAGAACAAGAGAAAGGAAAAAAAAGGGATGATTGGAGAATGTAGTCCCTGCTTTAAGTTTCCTTTCCGCCTTATCTAAAGCCATACGTTTAGAGACATGTTTCCGCTGCAACTGAAACAACGTAGTCAAAAGTGTTTCGGAGCCCTCCGCTACAATGTTCCTAAAGCCGCTGCGTTGGCTGAGTGGTTATGACGCGGGTTCGATCCCGGCCGCGGCGATCGCATATCGATGGAGGTGAAATTCTAGAAACCCGTGTGCTGTGCAATATCAGTGCACGCTAAAGAACCCAGGTTGTCGAAATGTCCGGAGCCCTTCACTACGGCATCCCTCATAGTCTGAGTCGCTTTGGACGTTAAGCCCCCATAAACCAACTAAATAAACCATGTGTCTGAAGTTTCGCAGCCCTGCTTTGGCGCGTACAAATCTATTAACCATTATCCAGTACTTTTGGTTTAACCACTAAACACTTAGCTTTCTCGTGACACTACTGGGTCCCTATTTTTTGTAATAATGGCAAAATTTTGCAGTTTATAGCCCCAGAGAGCGTCTCGGCGCTCCGCTATGTCGTCAGCTGCAGTTGACGTCATGTAATTACGCGACGAAATCAAAATCTGTAAAGTGCTGACTAGGGACAAGGAACTTCTCATTACGCACCTAGCTCAGCATTCACATGCTTAAGCACGTACGGACTAATTTGCTTCTGTGCAGGTGAGGATGGCAGCGAGGCTCAAGGCGGCGGCGAATGCACGCCTGGCCGCTTGCGGCTAAGGCGCTCCGACATGCGCCACATGCTGCGGGCCCGCAACCGGACGTTGCGGCTGACCATCGTCATCGTGCTGGCTTTCTTCCTGTGCTGGACGCCGTACGTGACCATGGTGCTGTGGTACCAGATCGACCCCAGTGGCGCAGAGGGCGTCAACGACTACCTGCAGTCTTCGCTCTTCATGTTCGCCGTTTCCAACTCGTGCGTCAACCCACTCGTCTACGGCAGCTACACCAAGAGCTTCAAACGCATCTTGGGACAGGCCAGTAGACAGCGGCCTCTTCTTGGAGCATATCGAAGTGTCTTCGAATAGAATTAATATGTCGGAACCTTCTAGAGGGCTTTTAAAACGGACACATTTCAATCAACCTGTTAAAGGGTTTTGGTGTGCTAGTTGGTCTTAATACATGATGAACAGTAGCAGGGAAAAAACTATTTCCTTTAGCTACGCAAGAGAAGAAGCACATGTCACGATCGCAGTGTGGTGGAATCTTCACTTGACTGGGATCTTCAATGTCATACGCTCGTACCATAGGAACACCGCCCTCAACAAACCCCTTTTTCTCATAACCTCCTGTTTAGCAGCGATTCCTGGCGCAGCAAGCCCCGTGTTCACCGGCCCCTTTTAAAAGCTTCAAAACAAAGATTTTTTTCTCCTCCTCCTTGCAACAACAAAATCTTTCACCAAAAATAAGTATGCGTTAAAATATGCGCATTTTTGCAGGAGGGTTGTGTATGACATCCCTCTTAAGTTTCGGGATGTGTATTTTGGCCAAACTGACTGATGCGCATATGAACGTTTAATTGCAGAAACGTGGCTTTGTATCAAAGCGAAAAACCAGGATCACCTGGAAATTAGTTGCAAAATATATGGCTGCGTTCTACGATTCGGGAAAAGCCATGCCATTAAGTTTTACAAAACGTAGTGAACCTGTGGTATTTGCAATGATTGCCGCATAATCAAAGAGGGTGATAAGTAAATAAGGTTTTCTTCGGTTCAGCTGTTTGATAAAGAGGTGACGTATCTTTCTGAGTGCCTTGCTTGCATACGCGCGCAGTTGATGGCATAATTTTGCTTGGTGTTTTTTTTTTACTTTGTTGTGCCACTATACCCGTTTATATTTTTCATCGGAAGGCAAGAAAGATGGTCGATAGCGCCACCGTGTGTCTTGTTTATTTCTTTCGCCCCGTGTTCACGTTCTTTCACTTTCTATGTGGATGCAGCGCCACGGGTGAAAGAGTGTTCTTACATCTTCCAAAAACATCTTCTTTACGGAAAAGGCCGAGAAGCTTACCTGGTGTGTTCGGTGAAGCCTGAGTATAGACTGAACATGCCTTTTTCTAACTGCTTCTCACAGGCTTGCTGTTGGCTGCGGAAGGTGCAGAGAGGATGCTGTCCACACTACGCCAAGACGCAAACGCCGCTGCAAGCATCCCGCCCTGTCAACCAAGAGGCACCGTCGAGCAGGACGCTGGTTGACCCTGTAAGCGACGTCAAGAAGCGCTGCCTACTGTGTGGCCCTCATGCCGCCACTGCGCAAGAGCAGGAACGCCAGATCTATTGCTGCTCCCGCCCACCAGCACCTCTTCGCGCTGCTTACATGTCGACTTCCGAAGACGCCGGTGACTGCTCCGTTCTCTGGAAGCCCAGGAGCTACTCAACCAGGAGCCACGGGAATAGTGCTGTCACGGTGCTACAGAACAGCGGTCCCTGCCAAGATCGCAGTTGCCATAATGGAAGGAGTGCTGTGCGCAGAGACCCGTGCAGCTTGTGAACAGTTGTCCG
This sequence comes from Amblyomma americanum, assembly GCF_052857255.1. Classification (NCBI taxonomy): domain Eukaryota; kingdom Metazoa; phylum Arthropoda; class Arachnida; order Ixodida; family Ixodidae; genus Amblyomma; species Amblyomma americanum. The sequence goes on from NC_135499.1 coordinate 204,423,990, forward strand.
TTTGCTTTTGGTAATGTCGTGTTGTGTACTTGTTGAAGGCAATCTTTCATTGAACTTCCTTGCTCTCTATGAACGATAAACAAGAATATGGCCAAAATTGGTATCAGTACAACTGGCACAGTCTCGAACAACATTGTAGCTCGGGCGGTGTATCATGGTGAACGTACGTAAAGCACAAAGTGTCCGGGGCCGCTTAAGAGCCGTCGCCTCTTGAGCGAAGAACTTCGTTCGTTCTTGCACATTCCTCAACACAACTTACAGTTTTGAAAAACTGTCACTCTAGCTCTTTTCAATATTCGTTGTATTCGTTGCATGTTTGTGAGGTGTCGCCATGTTTATTTCGGTGGATGTTGAAAGTGTGCTTGTTTATATCTAAGACCCGTCAGGTACAACGTGCTCATTTATGAATAGAATCCAAGTAGTCCTCAGGGGTGCTTCTCCTAGTTTAGCCTCGCTGTAGTAAGAGCAGAATTTCAATGATATTTTCTAATGTACTGGCCTAACAGCACATGAATCTACTGATCAGTTTGTTTGAAGCGAGATTGTGTTTACCGCTGAAATTTATAGTTAGGCGAAAGAGCGTACAATGCACTTGTGTCGGCTGTCCAGCTCTAAGAGAACTATAAATCTTGTGAAGTCAAAATGTATACCGCAGGTTCGTTAGCAAGGTCAATGACCGGTTCTAGTTTTATCGCAAGTACGAGTTCAAGATAAGAAATACGTGCAGTCTACACTAGTGTGCACGTGCACACTAAGATTACAATTCTCAGTATAAGTACTCTTAGAACTTACAAAAAGGGACTGTCTGCTGACAGCTCATACATCTTGTTTGGCTTCGGAGCATTTCCGTTGTTTAACAGTAGTTGCTAAACAGGCATTTTACTCTGCTCGAATACAATGTGAGCACGCTGACGACAATTCTAGTTACACTAGAAGCTTACGCTTGGTAATAACCCACTGTGCGGGCTACCACTATTTCTTTTTCCTTCCATTACAGAAACAGAAAGAGAAGGAGAAGAACTTTAATAGAACAGGAGATGTCGATACTGAAACAGGTCTAGTAATGAGCAGCAGCCGAAGCTCTTCTCTTCCCTCCCGCCTGATATTTATTTCTAGTTTTATCTACGGGATTTTATATCTAGGTAACAAGCAATGACCGACGCATCACGACGTAATAGACTAGGTAGCTGTACCATGCATGCATATGCTCGACACGTGCGAATAACAATAACTGTAGAACTGGTCTATTTGTTTGATTGTGGAACGAAACTTTAGAATACAAAAACGACAAGACAGCAGCGTGGGGTTCCGATCATCATGGATTTCAGACGTTGGCAAGGTGCTGAGCGCCAATTACTGCGTGGGTTTCTCAGAAAACGTTTAACTTTACTGTAGTGATGCATCACATAAAGCTTTTACATCTACTCGTTCGCGAGATTTATAGCCGTTACATAGAAACCCGGTATATCAGTTTGATATGGTAGCCTGCACTTGTCTCTTCGCTTTTAAATTTATAATCGCTGAATTTCTCCTTTGGAGGCTTTCAAGCGGCAGGTATTAGAATTATGAAACAGAACCTGAAAGAGTGGCAATTCAAAGCTGCGTTATTTTTTGGAGCGGCACTCAAGACGAAGCATTGCATTGGAACTTCATTCTCTTTGAAAAGAAGCATTTTTATTCCAACAATAATGGTGCTGCGGGTGTGGAATTTTCATTGTTTTTCGACCCAGAGCCATCCAAAAAAAAAGAAATGGAGAGATCTCTGAATCATTCCACCTTCCGACAGGTAGCAGCAGACTTCTGCACTGTGCACAATTCCGTTATCTTTACAAATATGAAAATAAGAAAGAGCCAAGACATGAAAAATCACAAGCGCAAAACTTCATTGTAAATGAACGCGACAAGTCTAGCACTCCTGCTTACTTCAGCGTGATCCACTCGTGCTGGCAGTGGTTTCTTCTTAAAACAAGTCGCCATAGTTTCACGAAAGCAACATGGAGACGATGAAAAATAGCTGTCAGAGGTACGCTATAGACAATGCTATATTACGTCAATCTTCGTCCAAAACGTTTTAATTGCAATAATAATACCATGACTGCTACGTTTTAGTCTCGTCGAGTCACTTTCCTTTTATTAAGAACACGCATTAATAAAACCTATAGCGTTCTCAGTGCCCTAATGAGCTTGTTTGTGAGACTATCACAGAAATATTGATAGTTGAGCCTTTTCTGATGCTTTTTCGGGTTAAAGTCGTCTGTTTCACGGGGCCTAGCGACGCACGTATATATAACAGTGCGGTGCGCTGGGTGCGCTAAGAAGCGTATGTCGAGATGAGGAAGCCGTCGTGCAGTCTTCTATTGTGTCACGCAACAAGCTGTCGCGTGCGCCGATGCTAGGCCTACTTTGTCTTTCTAGGTTTCGTTTTCTTCATAAGAAAATTAGGACTTTAGAGTAGAGATGAATAGTGTAATATCCATCGCTCGCTATACAACATGTAGCTACCACTGCGATCTATTTGATTTTTAAACCACACTACGTCGTCAGCCTGCAGCGCCTTTTCAGAGTTTCACAGTTTGGAAGAGGACCTGTAACTGTGTACACAGCAGAGTCACACCTCAGAGTCATTGATGGACACTGCCATATCAAGGCAAGCATATGTTGAACAGATGGGTCGTCCATCATTGCATTACATCGCCAAATTTTCTTCATAAAATTCTGCCCGCAATATTTATCTCAAGGTTTATCGTAAGGTTTATCTCGTGTGGTTTATACGAAATATTAAATTATAAGCATGGGATTTCAAAACCACAACACAGGTAATTTGTCTACAGACGTGACAGGTGCTCTAGCGTCGACACGTCGAGATGGTCAGCGCCGCGCCGGTTCTCCCTGGGGCCGTGCTGCCAGTTTAAACGCACCGCATACTACGTAGTACAAGGATAGCGTCGGGTTTTATTAGAAATGGTTGGCAGTGGAGCATAAAACGTCAAAGAAAAATTAGCTTGGCAGTCAGCGTTTAAATCGTGCCGTCACAGTTTCGTGCAGTATGGAAAGCGAAACACCTACAACTTTCTCTCCTTGAGATCTGACTTGAGATCATGCTCAGCTTTAAAACATCTATTTTTTTACGTTATGAGTTACAGATTCTTGCAGTTCGGGCTGTATTAATTTTCATTATAGAGTACACCAGTAATGACAAAAGCATTGGGCTTAATTCTTCTCAAATGTTCTCAATCTTATAGGCTAAAATTCGGCAAATTTTTAAAAATTTTAATCACCTCTCTTTTTAAACTACATGTCCACCAAATACTACGATATTTAACTTGAAACTTCAACAGAAGCATAAGCGGTCAGTGGCAACAACAACGGTTTAGAAGGACAGATACTTGGGCTTGTGTATTTTATGAAATACGGAAAAAAATGGCGCGGAAAGAAAAACTGAAAGAGAAAGACGCACACACACAGCCGTGTGAGTGTCCTTGTTTTTCATTCCTTGTCTTTCTTTGTGCAATCTTTTTTTTCTTGGAACGACTTTTTGCTTACGCATCCTTGTGAAAGAGAAGTTCACAAAAATTCTGTACAGTAGGCAATGGCTGACTTGATGTGTTTGAAGCGAGGTATGATAGTACATACATGTATGATATGATAGTACATACATACAAGTGAAAATTTATTTTTGATACTGTTTTGTGACCCTTTTTTGCTTTCATCAATTAAGAAGAAAATACTTCACTGCAGGTCACATGGATGTGAAAGCGGAAGAGGAAGCTTGCTTCTGAGCGAAAATGATATGTCTGCGTGCAAGTGTTTTGTGATGTAAACCGGAAATCACGCCGATGGCTTGGATTGACACTAGTGTTGAACAGATTTTTGCACTCGTTCTGCTCATTGTGTATAGTGTTTGTAACTTACATGAATTTGCTCATAAATGTTGTGCCAATATCTCATGCGATGGGTGAAGCCCTTCGTTCCGAATTTCATGTGGTGCTGAGGTGCTGGAAGTATTCCTGTAATATAGCGCTTTAAAAGGAACAACTTGTAGAGCGGAGGAGTAATAATAAACTTTTTTCTTTGACAGCATCAACTTCAGTGTCTCGTCTGCCATGATGTGAACAAAAAGAAGGACAGGACGGTTAGGAGTGTTGGTTTTTGAGGAAAGGAAATGGCTCAGTAACAGTCCCATATATCGTTGGACAGCTCAACCGCGCCGTAAGGGAAGGGATAAAGGAGGGAGTGAAAGAAGAAAAGAAAGAAAGAAAGAGGTGCCGTAGTGGAGGGCTCCGGAATAATTTCGACCACCTGGGGATCTTTAACGTGCACTGACATCGCACAGCACAACATCACTAATGGTAGAGCGTTAGCTGTGGTGTGACAGCAAACAATTTTGCACAGACCAGCTCTCCTTCTTTTCTCGCAGAATCAGTCGGAGATGAATTGGAACTTGCCCAGACAGCCCTGAATTTCTGCAGTCGGTTACAGTGTGATTCGAATCCACCAACTCACGCAGCCGAGGCCATTAGTCGCCTCCCACCCTCTCTCCCCTCTCCTTCTCCATCCTCTTTCCTAAAAGTGGAGAGAGGATGGCCCTCTATCCACTTTGGCCACCTGCCAGCAGAGGCAGGTGTAAAGTGGCAAGTGGCACTGCGGACACCGCAGACGACGATGACGGCGCGAAACAGAGGAGAGCGGTAGTAAGAGCTAACACTGCAAAATTGATTGCGTGTATAAACAATCGGTGCAAGTTATATTACGCAAAGAGAGGACATTCATTATAAGGCTGTTTAGCGACAAATAAAAAAAGTAAGTAAACACACGCACTGTAGTTGAGAGCTTTGGATTCAGTTGGCCTCATGTGATGCTCTAATGCTCTTCAGTCTCACATTAAACAGGCGTTTCTGTTTAAAGCCTACACGTAAGTACATGCGTTGTAGTTGGAATTAAACTTGTCAATTTCCGCTGTACTGCAGAAGGCCATAACCGCTGATCCACCGTGGCGGGTGCCACGTAGAGATTCTGCATCAGTTTCTGAACGTTTTCAAGATACCGGTCCAATTTTTGATAGGCACATGTAAGCAAAATATAAATACATAAATAATAAGTATTATTGACCAACGCGCGAAAAGGACTAAGATTGTTTGTTGGTCCAAAATTACCTTTCTATCTCCTGTATCTATTTGAAATCTATAGAAACCATGGACCGGATTTGTTGAGCGTTATGACCAAAAAGGGTCAAATGGAGTCGAAGAGCAAATAAAAATGACAAGGAGAGCCCGGCGTGTCGCGCACCGAAGCCGACAGTCATGGGCTTACACAGAAGAGCGTAAAAAAGAAGAGGAAGTGAAGGGTTTTGAATGTTGATAACCTCGCCAATAAAAATCGCCTTCAAAGGTTTCTCCTTTACGTTATTTCTTTAGCAATACCTCTTTTTTTCTAAGTAGATTTCAATATTTGGATAAATAACATTTCAGAGCCCTTTAACATATTGTGTAAACAGTTGTGTAGTGTAGAAATGTGTCATGCACTTTTATTCGCGCATTTGCTTTGTATTCTATGATTGTTTTTGCTACCGCCAATGTGTTCCTTCATAAAATGAGACCCGTTCTTTCTTTCACCATTGAGCGACACTTCGAACAATTTGGACTTCATCTTAATGTGCTTTTTATTTTGTTTGAGTATTAGGTTAATTCTTTATCTAAAGTTTTCATGTTCACATCAAAGCGCGCGCTGCATAGTGAGCATTTTTTTGCAAACTGCCCCAGAATTATCTTTTGGCTATGTTCACATAATGCGTCTTATATTTCATGTGCGATATAAATGGATAAAATTTGATATGAAGACGGAACGGCCACAAGCGAAAAGCCTAGCTGCATTACAGCCCCTGCATTTACTGAGAGTTTTGTAACATTTCTTTGCAAAGACGGTTCAGCGAAGTGGAGCCCTCTACTATAAAATACATCATGTTATTGTTCAGCACCCCTCTGACAGAGAAGGCTATATTGGCGTCGGTGGCGATAAAAATCGTGATGAAAGGAACTTAGGTGAAGTTTGCCATCGAAAAGATGCAAGCGGCAGCGCCGAAACTGTAGCCGTTTATCATTGTCATAACATTTCTGTACACGAAGCTGTGCCATCATTAGTTCCTGAAGACTTGAGAAGTCCCAGAGTCTTCGCAGAAGCAGTGCTGCTGCTGCGTTCCTCTTCAGTCAGTGAACTGTAACTTGATGGTGCATATGTACAGGGCACCTCATGCACGGCAAGCTAATCAATGATAAAAGCAAGAATTGGTACACCTCACGAAAGTTGTACTACAACAGGTCTATTTGAGACCTTCCAGAGGAAATATGAGTCCATTTCTCTTCCTTATAGTGGAATTATTTATCAAAAATTGAATTGCGCTATTTTAAAACGCTGGACTTGAGCGAATAACATCAAATTAGAACTTGAAGCGCATAAAAAGAACTGTAATAGGCGTAGTCTTCATTTTTTCAGTTTCATTTCAAACGCGTTTATCGACTTTCTATTAGGCCAGCCACCAAACCTCAGAAGAACGCAACATGCCGACCCCTGTCGCACACTGATATTGTGGTTCTAGCTGCGCGAATTTCAATGCATGCAGAGTTGATAGGTTGCATGGGAGTAATGGAAGGCGCGGAATGCCTAAGGCACATGTTCCTGCAGCAGATACTTGCGCTGTCCGGCGATTTTGTCATGCGTAGAATGCATTCCTAATAAAGGCTCCATAGCAATAATTACTGTTTTGATAGTTTTACAGCGACAGCTGACAGGCGCCCGCTCATGGGATTCGAGTCGGTGTGGTAGTGGGGGTAGTAGTAGTAGTAGTAGTAGTAGTAGTAGTAGTAGTAGTAGTAGTAGTAGTAGTAGTAGTCGGAGTATTGGTAGTAGTAGTAGTAGTAGTAGTAGTAGTAGTAGTAGTAGTAGTAGTAGTAGTAGTAGTAGTAGTAGTAGTAGTAGTAGAAGTGGTAGAAGTAGTAGTGTAGTAGTAGTAGAATTCGGCATAGCCGGTTGTTGTGCGGTTACAATCAGAACGACCGGAAAGGTGATCAACGTGGTAGGAGAAACCCATGACCAGTGCTGAGGAATGCGTAACTGGAGGGTGGTTACTGTTAAAAGAGGAGGGTATGGCGAGAACCGAAGAATGCGCCACCGGAGAGAGGTCGCCGGGTGGTTGCCGTAGAAGGCCTGATTACAGAAAGAGCGGAGGGCGTTATCGGAAGGCGGTTACCGTTAACGGGGCAGGTAGAGTAATACTTCAACAGCTGTCGCTGAGTCTCGCGTTAGAGAGCGGTAACCATTCTGTGAGATTTCTTTGTTTTTTTTTTGCTTCAGTTCCTGCAATTTTCTTAATAAAGCTCATACGTTTAAAGGATAATTTCAAAGTCTCTTCTGTAGTTAATGTTTTTTTTCTGCATACATGCCCTGGGCCAAAGCAATATGCACAAAACCTTCTGTACGCTGGCGCGATGCGTTTTGTTTGTTTTTCCTCGCTCTTTCGTTTCTATTGCTGGGCGACATGCGACCACAACGCTCAGAAACTCGCGGTGATGCCTGACATTTTCTACGATATTCCAGACTGTGTTAGGCACGCAAAGAACTGGATTTCCAAAGTTCGCGGTGGTATTTAAACTAAGTGCGGCCGAAAGCGATAGTTATTATCATCTTCGACTTTCGTTCACTCTGTTTTTCACTATCGCAGCCACTAATTTAATCTATTCTTTGTGGGTTACGGCTCGACCCAGCAAAGAGTTCGTTTCAGCGTCACGTATACGACAGCGTCTTCACTGTTTGTCCACAGCATCGTCACAATCATGTGACAATATGAGAAGCCATGTGGCTTGCCCTACAGTGCCTTTGACTCGCGCTTGAAGGGAACATTTCCTAACCAGAAAAGCAAGACAAGCGTTGGCTCTTCGTCGAAGTTCTTGCCACGGAACCGTGGAGCCTTCGGCTAATGTTTTGCCGAGTTTTGATCTACCTGGAACTTCTTTCGGTTGTACCTACTGACTTTAGTAGATTAATTCATAAAACAGAGCAATCTAAACTCACACTCCCATGCACAACAAAAGAAAAAAAGGTATCCAGAACTTTACACTCAGTGTCGCAGAGAAAGCCTGGCGATTTCTGCACTCGCTGCAAATGCTATACCACATGTTGTACCAAATACTCACGAAAGCAGAATATTGGACAGCCACCGCCTTAGCTCAGTTCGTGGAGCACCGGACGCGAAATTCGGAGGCTGATGGTTCGGATCCCAACGGTGGCATGTGGTTGTTTTTCTTCTACTTTTATCCACCTCCCATTCATAAAAACTACAAAATTAAAAAAATAAAGACATCCGCTATGCTCCTTGCTTTCGGTGACTGTAGACTTCCGTCATTTATACCACATTGGGATTCGTCGTTCCTAATTTTAGCATACAAGAACCGACTGTATTGCTGGCGCTCATAATGACTGTGGGCCTAATGAATGTTATAAAGAACCGCAACAGTGCTGGAATCACTGTGTTATTATGAAGCAATATTGAGAATTTTGAATACTATAAAGCAGAGTTTGACCGACGCTCATGTGAAGGAGCCGACCTAAAGGCAAACAGAATATTTTGCATTCTTTCAAAGATAAAGCAGTTTTTATATGGCTCATTGAAATTACTGAAGATGTAGCCGCTTATTATCCTTGTGATAGTGATCGGTAAGCTTTCTTTTTTATTTTTGTTAGTGTTCGAAGTAAGCGCAATATAAGAATATTACCTCGGTTTATTACAAAAGGACAATTCGTCGCTTATTTCTGCTTTGAGCCTGGGAACAAATCTGCACGTTTCATTCATTGAAAGACGTGAATAAACACCTGCAGTGCAGATGATCTGGAAGTAAATGTGTTATGGTTACTTTACCGGATAAATCTAGAATTTTTCTGAGCCGTCCTGCTTGAATATATTGGTGTCCCTTATAGCGTATTCGTTATAGTGTGCAGCGGCCGTCTCCTCTTGCAATATCAAAGACACCACTCTAATAATATAGTCGGGTGGCTGCGTATAGAATTAACCTAACGGTCGCAAGCATACACAATTCCCTGTTAGCCGCAGCTCAAGCGAAGCCCCGGTAGACATGAGCTTGACTTCTCCCCTGATAACCGCGGGAAACTCATAGAGTGAAAAATGGATAAGATATCTGGTTGCTAGTACCGTACCGAGATCATGTTTACGTTATTCACTGGCACAGCCTTTACTGGCGGCTACGGAAAGGAGAGACATGACTTTTGACCAACAACATTCAGAATACTTCTCAGAAAATGACTAGTTGGCATCCTTATGCTGTTATCTGCACTTGAGGCGCTGGGTGAGTTTTTGTTTTTGCTTACCAGCAATAGAAAAAGCGGCTATTTAAGACATTTAACGGGCAGAAGAAAACCTCCATCGAGAGTGCAGAGTTGAAGCTTTGTTTCGTTGCTTTCACAGGAGAACGCGTTTGTATAAGTACTCATGTTTCTGAGATAAATGCCGGAACAAACGGTAGAGCTAAAGATGATTTCAAGGCTAGTCTGCCTTATATGTCTGTTATGTTGGAGGCGCCGATCTGACCCTTTCTTTAGGCAGTATCCCGTATTTTTTCGTTCAGATAAGAATGTTTAAAATTCTCCTCGGGACATTTACGGCAATACCGCCCGTTCACCGTTAAAGCATCACGCTTTTCTTGTAGCACTTGCTTGGCATCCATTATGTATATACGCAGCCTGGGGTAGCGCTGGAGCTGCGGAGGCCTTCTAAGCTAGAGCAGGATAATCAGATTCCCAGCCTATTAGATCGCGTAATTAGATAGAATCGACTGAAGAAAGGTATTATGCAGTTAAGCCTTCCGAAGAAAACCTGGTTATTGAAGTGTACGTGATGTTTATCCCCTATCTTGCCTGTATTCCATCGAAGTGCACTAAATACAATAAAGGGAACAAAAAGCATGTTAATCAACAAAGTGATGCACCACCTGCATTGGAGCATTCTAAAGAAGTGCACTATGCCAGTCCCGATGTCTTGGGTGTGCTGGAGTAGTTTATACAGCTTATACGTTTTCTTGTTGTAGCAGGTTCTATCTCAGCCGCGGCTGCTCTGTTTTGAGGCAAAAATACAAAAAAGTGGTAGGCTATTAACGTCGTTAAACCGAGTAAACGAGTGAAACCATGTGTTTAGCCTGGTTTGCCTATGATTTTGCTTTGCTAGGTCTTCGCCACGTCTGGCGACGATATCAGACTCAGGTTAAGCCCTGATTAAGGTTAAGGTGATCTAATCTGTTCGCATAGCAGATGGAAGTTGATGAAGACAACGACATACAGTGCACAGCGTGAGAGTATGTGGCAGTTTACCACGAGGCGCCATCGGCTGCGGCGACGGCATCCGCACACACTGGGGATTACTGCCGTGTCCTATCGCACAGATGATGACGGGCTACTTATCTGCTGTGACCTCGAAATTTCGGGTGTACAGTGGCGAATTGTTTGTGTTTATGCGCCCGTAAAGCAGCATGACAGAAGGCTATTGTTCCTGTCACTAGTTGACCACTTGCCCACGGATCGTAAAATTATGCTGTTGGGTGATTTCAATTGTGTTTGTAGGGATGAATACCGAGCAGTGTTAAGTAAGCGTTACGACATTAGTGCTGCTTTACTCACTGATTTGGTATGCGAATACAACCTGGTGGATGTTGGGCAAGATAAGGGGCATAACATTCATTGCGCTAATTTTCGTTGCTCCTCCAGTGCACGGCTTGACAGGTTTTACGTTTCAGCAGACATGTTATCCAGCATTTTAGGTTACTGAGTGCGGCTCAAATGCTTCAGTGATTCCTGCATGGTGTCGCTAGTATAGGTAGGTACAGTCGGCGCATACTCCATCGTCGATGGGAACTGTGGAAGCTGAATAGCTCCCTGCTCTCAGATGAAATCTTGAAACGTGCTGTATCTACTTGCTTGAAGGACACATGGTCGCGCCGTGATCTCTCAGTTTTGCAAAAAATTGGACTTACTTAAACAAGAAACAAAAAACATTGCTATCGAAGCCTCAGCAATAATCGCGTTTTTGAAGAGACATTACCTTCGAGGTCTCGGCCATACTTTGTTTGAGCTACATGAGTTAGAGAGGATTAGTCCAGGGGCCTATGGAGGAGATATCACTGCCGTATGAGAAGAGCTTCAGCAGTTTGAAACCGAAAGGTACAAAGGGGCCTTGATAAGATCTAGGACCCGTAGGTTTCTGGATGTGCAACCATCTCGTCAGGCCCTGAGTGATGAAAGGTAGACTGTTCTGGCTAAAGAAATATTGGAAATTGAGTATTGTGGTTGTACATACAGCGATGGTCCTGGTATTATTGAGCCTTTCTTTGACTATTATCGGAAGCTGTTTGGAAGTTGTGCGGGCACAAATATGAGATCAGTGTACAGTCGCTTATTCAAAGCCTTGCCTCGACTTGGCGATGAAAAGCGTGCTGTAGTGGAGGGGCCGATCACTTTGGACGAAATTAAATCTGCCATTTCTGACCTGACTGCTCAGAAATCAGGGCCAGAAGGCATTACTACCGAGTTCTATAAAACATTTTCCGCTTGCCTAGCGCCTGTTTTGATGGAGGTTTTCCAGGCTACTTACGATTTTGTTCTATTGCCCCCTACTTTCTTTTCTGGGCATACTATATTAATTCCAAAAAGCGCTGATACAAATCGGTTAAAAACAGTTGAGGCATATCGTCCAATTTCCGTCTGTAATGTAGATTACAAACCTTTCGCATAGGTTCTTTGCAATCGTCTGCAGCCAGTGCTCGCTCACTTATTAGGCACGCATCAGGTGTGCGGTATCGAAGGCCGCCGCATCAAAACCCATAATCATATTGCACGTTCAGTAGTGGAGACAGTATCAGATGAGACCGGAGAAGTAGCTCTAATTCAGATTGACCTTGCCAAGGCCTTTGATAAAGTTCGTCATGATTTCTTGTTTGCGGTCTTAGAGCATGCAAATATTGGAGATGTTTTACTTAGGGGCATAAGACTGTGCAATACGGAGTCCTAAACAAGGCTAATTGTTAACCAAGAGTTAACCAAACCTATTTCATTGAAATTATCTGTTCGCCAAGGCTGTCCATTATAGCCTTTGTTGTTTGCCCTGTATCTTGAACCCCTTTGCCTCAGTATTATTAACTCGAAACTATCCGTGGTTTCTTCCTGGCGCAATCTGAAATTAAGATTTTAGCCTATGCAGATGATGTCGCCCTCTTTTGTCCTGACAAAAATGGCTATGGTCTAGCTCTGGTTATACCTGGAGTGATGCGATAGCTACAGCTGGCCGAGTGGAACTCGCTCAGTCGAATTGCACAGTCAGTCTTTCGCCGCTGCACTTCGCTGGGTGGGCGTTCCTTCTTCATCTTCGTCCCTGGACATAGATTCACTCTCGCCCTTTCCACTCCTCCCCCACTCGGTTTCGCCGGCGCGCGGCGCCGCCGCGGCAGCTGCCATGGTGGCTACGGCGCCGCCACGCTGAATGTAATGTAGGCGCGCGGCGCGCACGCCAGCTGCGTGCTCTGATGTCATTCCCCGCATGCGCGCAACTGACGAGGCGGGCGGCGTCTGCTCCGCCATCGGCGCAGCGGCGAGGTGCGCACACCAGCTGCGGGCTATGACGTCACTCCGCGCATGCGCACAGCTGGCGGAGTGGTGGTGCCATGGCTCAGCGCGCAGCCACGCTGACCTCGCGAAGTGGCTGGCGTAGTGTAGCTATCGCTACAAAAGAGTGTGCTTGAGGAATGCATTTGACTGAACAGTTCTGCGAGGTATCAGATGCGGCTCTTATTCTCGATAAATCCAAGGGGTTTTGGTTCTGCCATTGGGGTACAACGCCAAGTCACTATGGTGGCATAAGCTGGGACTGTGGGATCGTTCACTACCTAGGGGTTCATTTTCACCAAATTCGCAACACTGGAGAGGTAATCTCCATGACGCGACAAACCAAGGCTTGGATGGGTAAGGAACTGTCAGTGTTTGCTAGGGCTCAAGTCTGCAACATTTTTTATTTGGAAAACTTGCTTATGTGCTGCAGCTTCTCCACTGTGCGAGGAAGAAAGTGCAGGTGATGCACAGAATATTTTCGACATTCGAATGGCGTTCCCAATTGTAGCTCATGCGTCGCGATAACCTCTTTCTCTAGAGTCTGGTGGAATTGGCCTCTTTCATTTATTCGTGCATCAGCTTGTTTCGCGTTTTTTTCCTTTTGCAAATAGTCAAACCACCCTTTTTTAGTAGCTGTGCTCATTAGTCGTCTCAGTGCTCATTCGCCTTTCTTATTCTCACCGACTGGACACACTCGTGAGGAGCTTTATGGGGATTCCTTAAGTAAGTTGCTGACAGCTTCAATATCCTCACTACGCGCATTTCTTAAGACTAACTGTATAGCCTCTCCATAAGACAGCTGACTCAGGCACTTACAGAGTATTTGCTCCCTGTACCGTTGTATCGGCAACCTTATCTGGAGTTCCTTAACACCAGTGTTTTAAAACGTGTTAGGCGAATGTGCATTTATTGTCCTGCAAAAACATTCTTCTTTAAACTGCACACGTCTACGCTGCCTGTGAAGGCATGGCTTCACGGTAAGGAGATGCTTGCGCCATGGTCGGTGAACTGCAACCTGTGCAATGCACCAGAGACAATTGACCACTGTTTTATTCTTTGCATTAATGATGTGTTCTTCTGGGATATATTACAACGACCAATTAAGAAGGACGTTGACATCACACCTTACACTGTCCGTTTTTTTCATGTGGAGAAAATTGCGTTGTGCCACATGATCTATTTATGTTGCTGGGACTATTTAGTCTCTGGAAGCGCCGCATGATGGACCGCCACGCCGAATCACCACGGTCGTCGAAATGTTTGTTTCGTGAACAATGCGCTTTGGTGCGGGGAGTATATGCTGCCCTGCAAGAGCCGCCTAGCTGGCTCCACTATCTGGGTGCATGTGTGTGCCTCCCAGACTTTTGATGTTGTGGAAGGAGAGGTCTTGCAGCGGTCTGGTGTTTTGTGGCGTAAGCATGCTTAGTCTTTTCTTCTCGGCACTATTTCCATGCAATAAAAAAAAACCTGCGGCGATAGCATAGTTCTCTCGTGCAGTGGCCACCGAAGCTGATCTGGTCGCACCACCGCGGGTTCCAAACCCAGTCACAGCAATATTTAATTTTTTTTCTCCACCCTGAGGGTAAGGTACGCCACAAGATTCTTGGTTGGGATGGTCGCCGTGAAGTATTGCTTTGGCACTAAAACGCCCGTGTGCTGTGCGATGTGAGCGCACGTTAAAGAACTCCAGGTGTTCGAAATTTTCCCGGAGCCCTCCACTACAGCGTTCCTTAGGGCGCACATGTCGTTTCGGGAAATTAATCACGCTCATTTAGGTTTTTTGGAGCGCCTGCTATACGCCTGTATTCTTGAACGTTGGGCCTGTCTAAAGGGCACATCTAAGTGCCAGTAAGCGCGGAAACAGCGAGAAGCTGGAGTAAATACCGCAACAAAACCACTCGAAATTCACACCTTTTAGCTAACGACAATGTTCAAGGAAGAAAAACTCGGCGAATTTTACTTCTTTCCACTTTGTTCTAGCGTCAGAAAATTCATGCTTCTAAGTCAGTGCAGAATAATAACGTTATGATACTAATCATTCGATGCGAGAATGGCAGAATTTTCGTAAATAAGTGCAACGTTGACTGGTTCAACTACATTTTGGACAGACCCGCGGAACTGCCGGAAAAGCGTGCGCAACGCGCCGGGCACGACCCGCAGACACAACTGACGTGACGCGTGGCACTAATTATGGGCAGTGCACACAGGCTGCCTGCCGAGACAGATATTCGGGGTGTAAGGATACGGCGTGTGATATAAAAGAAGTGTTTCTTTTTATCGCTTAGACTTCGACTCCCGGCCGTAATTCTTAAGAGAGTTGGCCATGTGCTTACTATATTGGTGCCTCGCTTTGAACGGCTGTCCCTTAATCCATGTCTCTCAAGATTGTGTTTATGTTATCTTTGTTTTGTACTAATTTTTTTCTTCCTTTACTTCGTTCATTTGTTTTTTTAGCAAGATGTTTTTCTCGTCACTTTGCATTACCTATTATTCAAATCATCTGATTCCACTTAAACGCAGGCAAGAATTTATTTTCAATATTGTTTATGCCGTCTCGCTTCAGGCTTACGGAGATTTGTCGATTTAATTAAATGCAAGGTGGGACTTCTTTCTGCCTTTCAACATAGAATTCGAGTCAGGGTGTCGCCGCCGACTACTTGTTGATAATAACAACGATGCTTTTATTTACATAAATACTTCATACATATGTGGGCCTTCCGATGCCACAGGGTGGCTTGAAGTCGCGCCCTTCGACTGATGGCGTAAATAATATTTTTCTCCAGGCTTAAAAAGCACTTCCCGTCAGCAGTACTACTCGCACATCAGTACTGGCAACTTCCTTCAACTTTATAGGTATCAGAGAATTTTATCATAGCACGTGCCGCTACCGCCTGGTGTGTGCTGTGCGCCCCCAGTGCTCACGCGATGAATGGTTCCGTTATGGAAGCCATGCGCGCTGCTAAGGAAGTCTGCGCATCTGTACAAACGGTGCGCGCTGTCAAAACCTGCTAGTTGGCGCAGCCTTATGTCTCTTCTCTGTATAACAGAGAGGTGAAATAAGGTTGCAAGTGTACGCATATTTAGGTAAAGAAAATGACGAATTTTTATAATTTGCAACGGAGTTAAACAAAAATAAAGGAAAAAACAGATCATGGTGCCCGCTGCTACCGCCCCTTTTCAAAAGGGATGCTCCTACCTTCCATCCCTTCATCCATCCTGCCTGCGTGCGCCTCTACCCTAGAACATAAAGTAAGCTGTCTTTGGAGGCAAAATGTGAAGGCGGGGGGGGAGTGCAGGTTCCGGAGGGTTGCAAGCCACACTTGGACCCGCGAGCAGCCGCAGTTTGGCCACCACAGTGCTATGATAAAAGGCGCTATTAACTCACCAGGCTACGTTGAATATACCGGAACGCGGCAAAATCGAGAGTATAGTGTGAGCTTCAAGCTTTATGAAAGGGGGAGTGAAGCATGAATTTCAAGGCAACGTCAAGGGAACATAAAAAATTTATTGGATTGTACAGTACTGGCAAAAGTTGATTTCTTTTACTGCATAAGGAATCGGAACAAAAAGTGCAGCTCTACTCCATTCTTACTTGGTGCTACCGGTGGCACCAAAAGGCGCGTAGGCGAGCTCTAATTGCCAGCTGACGTGCTGCACGTAGGTCGCGTCGTGTGCTCACCAACGGCTTTGAAAAGAACGCTTTGTCTCGAGGCTACTGGCGTAAACTTACACGAAAAACACTCGTACCATCTGCTGCTCTCTTTGTGCCTAAACAAGGATTGGTTCATGGATGTGAAAATGACTCTGTCAGCAGGCACGTCACCTTCTCAGACTGGATTCTCCTTCACCGTAAGGGGTGATTTCGGGGAACGCCTTCAGTGTGCTTCTATTTACATGCATACGGTTAAAGGGCCTTTGTCACGGAACGACCACAGTAACCTACAGTGAAAAATTTAACAGGAAATACTATTCACGAATGCCTCCCCTTTTGACCATTCAATAGGATCGGTTATAGCCGGCACGCTGCGTTCAACCGCAGCGGGGTGCTTCAAACAGTACACTGCTTCATCACAATAGCAGTATTGGGGACGAAGCCTTTATGTCCAACCTCCCCGTAACAAAGAAAGTCTCACGCCATCGCTTTCCCGGTATGTAACCTGAATGACGTGAAGGCTCACATTGCACGAAGTACAGAAGCCGACCATGCTTCTCACTCAACCGGCTAAGTCTTTAAGTGCCACTACATGGCCAGGCATTATGTCATCATTCCTTGATTACCAATGCACTAAGCTAGTCGTGAAAGGTTTTCTTTCAAAGTGAAGCACCGACAATTGAACCGCGTGCAAATCAAATCTTCTTCCTTTCTTTCACTCCCTCCTTTATCCCTTCCCTTACGGCGCGGTTCAGGTGTCCGCCGATATGTGAGACAGATACTGCGCCATTTCCTTTCTTCAACAACGAATTTTCATTTTCATTTTAAAAGAGCGACGAAGCAAACAGGAACTCTGGTGCCCGTATTCTTCCACACTAAAATGCGTATGATCTAAAGCACAATACAGGTCAATAAAAGTCCTCCTGAAGGCGCTCACATTGTTCTTTCCAAATATCCTTCTGGCCACGTGGAGAACAGAAGCGAAGACAAAGGCCTCGCTTTCTCTTAATTTTGTCATCCTCAATGCTTCTTCGTCTTCTTCTTCTTCGTCCTGTTAAGGCATGATTAATCTCTTCTTCTTGCGCTTGCCGATTATACATGGGTGCAAGATTAAGAGAGGTATTATCAACTTTTTATCGAAAAAAAAGCATTATCAACTTTTTTATTGAAAAAAGTCATATATTAAAATGAAGCTTAAAGTGCATGTGCTCGAAGGCAATAAGTTTAAATTTGCCGGGTGACCACATATCTGATGCGAAAATTTTCCGGAAGCTGCTGAATTTACCCTCTATGAATACTTCGATTATTTGACTCTAGGGATTGCATTTACTCTAAGCCGAGGCTTCAAAGACACGTGACAAAAGTTCCCTGGAAGGTCAAGCTGCATGGCCGGAGGTGGGTGGCGGTTCTGGGGTTTGAAGCTTGTGTGGGGAGGTGGAGACCCATTATTTTGAAGCAGTGGGCTATAATTATATGTGTGTGCACTTTCTTAGTGCATAAGCTCAGTATTGTGCGTTTCAGCACTGTACTCGGGCGTTTGTACTGACAAGCTCTTGAATCGACCGAAATTTCAGGGAATAATTCTGAAACCGGATGAAAGTGCATGAACCTAAAATAATGTATAATACGCATCGTGAAAACAAGTTCACATTTCTTGAGCACCCCTCAGCGGGCAAAATAAGTATACCCAGAAATTTTAGCCAAGCGCGTTTTTTTTTTAAACGGGAAGTTGTTTATGAGCGCTATTTTTCGCATATCGTAAATTTGCTCCATAAAAATCGATATATCTGCCAAAAGCTCCTCGTGATTCGTGTAGTTTTCCGCTATTTATTGTCAAAACACCCCCTGTTGGTTTCCTATGGTAGCATTAACTACTCGGTGCAAGTGCAGGCCAAAATTTAAAAGGAAGAATCTGATTTTCATCTGAAGATGACATCATTTTCATGAAGGTGCTAATAACAGTACCTTAAATAACCCTCAGTTGCCTAACAGTTATTATCAAAAACTCACCCATTGGTTTCTATGGCAGCATTTGCTACTCGGTGGGCGCGCTGGATAAACTTGAAACGCAAAATTCTGTTACGGATCGGATGGTTAGGCCATTCTTATCAATATGTTCGTAATATCTTACAATATTTCATAATGACCTCGCCATTAAAAGTGATGTCCCAGAAAGCTGGACATTGGTTCCTTGTTTTAATAAACGTGCACGTTAGAAAAAACAAATTTAAAAGCACGCAGAAATTTGCTTAAAGATTGAAGACGTCTCGAAAAATGTTCAACAAGTTGCTAGCGCCATTCTAACAGGAGCCTATTGAATGTGAGAAATTAAGTTTTGGACTCCCCGAGAGGAGATTCATTTTACCACTGTTCATTTCACGCTAAGATTTTGGTTAGCGCTGGGGCACATAGTACCCTGCCAAGGAATAAAAACCATTGGCTTTCAGCTGGGACGCTGACGCTGCATGATGAAACACCTCCTCTAGACATGTTTTTTTTTTATGAGTGATGCCTTCAAGCTCGTGACTTGCTTGTCTTGATTAACATAACCAATTTCTCATTATCAATTCTCAGTACTGTACTGTGCTGTACAAAAAAAATCAGAAATAGCGGTAATGTCAACATGACATAAGTCGCCATTTCAGGCCACTCAAATATTTGGCTTCACTAACAAAGAGCGAAATGGAACTGTCACTCAGAGAACGCTGCGTTCTCCTACGCCTTTTAGGTCAAGCTGGGTGCCTTAATAAGACGTAAAACGCAAACCATAGGCTTCTGTTTCTTTTCTTTTTGTCGCCGCTAGAGCTCATGCTCTGGAGGAAGGCTTCATCACTGGGACTGAAAGTAACTTTCAGCTACAGATTACCGCAAGAAAATAGTCACTACAAAAATACCTTCAGGAACACAGTTGAAGCTTAGCGCTAGCCGCTGCTAGTTCTTGTGTGCTTATTTTTGCGGTTACAATTGTTGCATTTCAAGATGACCAAGAGAAATCAGCGCAGCTTTCACCACTCTGTAATTAATTACTCAAAAATTGAAAATTAGTTTTTGGCGAAAGGAATGGTGCATTATCTGTCTCACATATCGGCGGACACCTGAACCGCGCCGTAAGGGGAGGGATAAAAGGGATAAAGGAGGGACTAAGAGAAGACAGGAAGAAATAGGTGCCATAGTGGAGGGCTTCGGAATAATTTCGACCTCCTGGGGATAGTTAACTTGCACTGACATCGCACAACACACGGGTGCCTTAGCGTTTCGCCTCCATGAAAACGCGGACGCCGTGTTCGGGTTCGAACCCGGGTACTTCGGATCAGTAGCCGAGCGCCCTAACCACTGAGTCACCGCGGCGAGTTAAATCATTAGTCCCCAGGTTTAAAAAATGCACCTTCTGTGAAAGTTGATCTCATTTTCAGTAAGAGAAATTATGAATATGGAACTTACATTCCTCTTCTCTGACTCAGAAGCATTTTCATACATTATTCAGCCTGCCAAGTGAGTACCCCGAATTTTCCGAGATGGATGAGAGGACACAAACAATTTTAATGGCCGCCATGTTGAATTCGAGAAACGGAAACTATGTCTGCCGCCATTTCGTCCCCTGACGTCATACTCACATAGTTACACCTCTATCCACCATACTGGGCCTTGACTTCATCATTGGCTTGCGGCAGATTGTTGTTTCTACAATGCTATTGTAGACGGTGATACAAATCTCAATGCGAGATGCGCTGTTTTCTAGTTGCAGCCACAGATGGTGCTTTAATCTCAGGGTGGTAGGAGACCTCACAAAATCTCGAAACGTGATGAGTAGTTCCTGCCACAGATGGCGCTGTGATCAAGGGTGGTAGCAGACCCCATGAAATCTAGAAACGTGATGGACAAGAGCTAACGCTCTCAAAATCGGCGAAATCGGTCTTAAGCTCCCCCTTGACGGTATGACGCGACAGCGTTAATAGATGAATGCCCATATGTGCGGAAGTGGTCATCTTCTAATTTACTTTCATACATCGCTTGGAGTCCTCAAGCCACTCCTGGCGCAGTGGTGCAGCGGTTAAGCGATGCGCCACTGCCATGCGATGACAGGCGCTGCCACCGGTGCGGCCTGTGAGACCCAGGTTGCTCTTCCGGAGCAACCTCTATTGATCAGTCATTAATTCAAGCGCCACCTGCCACGGTGGGTCGTTTTCTGACAATCCGGTGAGCAGGTGGTGAGGACGTCACAATCTCATGTGACCTTGGTGGTCCACCTAGGTTGCTTCAAGGTCAAAAAAAGCTTCAGAGAAAAATTGCGAAATCGTGGTTTGCGGGCTTAAGTGTCAACGCACTACAATAAAATTCGTCATTTTGTCAACATCAGGTTCACTGCTAATGCCTAAGAGTCATATAGCACCGAAAAAAATTCGCTTATGTGTTAGTGATTACGCCTTTTACCATCCTGGAAAACTCCACTCAGTGATAACGTACAAGTCTCTGCAGAAGAGTAGGTAGCAGTGAGGTTACTAGAAATACATGGCCTATTGACCTTTCCGCTATCCAAGGGAGATGTGCGCTGTTGTCCTTGCTCAAGGGAGGACACCAAGTGAAGCAGGTCGTGATGAATGAGAAAGCCGTATCCCGGAGACCGATTGCTGCCTCAAAGTCGCAGCATCAAAAGCTGAAGCAAAAATATTGTGGGCACATCCCCGGGAGTACGTGAGGCATTTCGTAAGGCGTTGGGAGCAACAACAAAATGTAGAGTGCCTGCGCGACGAAGGAAAAAAAAAAAGCTCATTAGTTGCTTTTGTCCGCCTCCCGAAAAGACCTGATGAGGCTGCAGTCTCCGGAGAAATTGCCCGGGAGCACAGAAGGTTGATATCTGCAAGCAGCTGACTGCTTCCGAAGCGCACTGAGATTGCTACGATATTATTCGACTGCGATGTTTGTTCCGTCGCTTTTTTTTCAAGAGATTTTGCTTTGGCTACTGAATGCATATATAATCACAATCTGTTGTGTGTTTCATCACTAAAATAGCCCTTTATTTTTTGGTTTGAAAACGACCGCTTCCGCACAAACACTTTCCCAACTGCGTCGCTAATTTCCTCTCTACGATTATTCGCCTACTATCACGAACAAAATTATCCAGGACGCGTGAACGCCGACCGAAGGCTGGAGCTCCGTTATAAGCGGGTGGCTCGATACCACAACTGTCGAGGTGAAAGTCAATACTTGCGCGCTTACTGTGTGGTAGACAAATGAGGCGATCTTCGGCAGAAGTGCCACTAGTGCGTGTAGACCGCCATTCACATGTTCTGGAGACTTTTTTCCACGATATGCACACCAGTGTGTTCAACAGCGGCTACGTGTGGTGCGTGTGTGAAGGACGGATTGGTGACACACAGGCTGCTTAAGAGCGCTACTTTAACAAGTACATGTGGCATTCGCCTCTCACGTCATAGCACTTAATGTGCTATGATGCGAGAGGCTTAAGTGCCTTAGGTGGCTTAAACTTAGGTGGCTTAGGTACCGTTTGAAAAGAACAACGATGTAGTAATCATTGGCAAAATCGGCTGATGTGAAAGGTTCGGCAAGGAAAGTATGCTCCAAAATGGCTTGAACAAGGCCCCCGTAAGCCGGGGCCGAAACGTCATCTTTTTAACGATTGGTCGGCGCTTGAAGATTTTCCGCCATGAACATACCCGACCAGACGGGTTTCCGTCGAACCCTGGATTTCATGTTCCAAAATAGCACAGTGGCATAGTATTCAATGTTGAGAGGTCCTGTTTATTAACAGCAACACGAGAGCGTAGCACGGTAGAAAGCCACTTACGTCACTGGCGAAGTTACACTCGCGGCTCTCAACTGTTGCCCGGCACGTGCTGCGCTTTCATGCTCCTGGCTCGTAACCTTGCGGGTAAGGCAGGCCGCTATCGCGGTAACGCTTTTTATTGGCCTGTACAATGGGGATGCGTCATGCGCGCTACCATCCACGCGGTCTCAGAGATGAGCACTGGCAGGATGCATGAGTGGCGTGATAGGTATGGGACCAAAGCATGATAAGTATTGTGCCGAGACTGGCGAAGAGCATGGAATCAGATCTGAGGCATCGCTATGAGAAAGAAAATTATAGAGCTGACGCTAATGCTCAGAAACACAGTAGCGTGCATTAAAGAACAAGGGCTAGTTAATGATAGTGAAATCAAGGGGAGAAAACGTATATGTTCACGTCCTATATTTCGCTCTAGAAATAACCACTTGTCTGTTAGTGTAACAGTGCATTCCAGCATCCGTACATGGATGTTGCTTTTATAACCGGACTGTGAATCGTGCTTTAGCGCACAGCCTTCCTTTCGCTGTGAATGCAAAGGTCAGATGAGCTCAATGGGTTCACTTGTACTCATGCGCTAATATATCTCTGAGATCAATAACATTCCCTTGTCTACCGCTTAGCACACCACGTGAAAAGACACTCCTCGGTTTAAACTTTCCAGCACTGACTTCTGCTTGACAATAGTCCTTCTGCTTGCTGAGTACCTACGACCTCATGTAGGCAGTGCAGTTTTTCAAGGCATTCTTTGTATGGTTGCGTACACATAAGAGAGATATAGGCTGACTACATGCGTTCCAATGCCTACACGTTTGTCCACTAGTAATGGCGGGGCAAGGCTCCTCTTTGCCATCCTTTCCAGCAGCGACGTTAACAGCTCCGTGTACAAAAAAGAAACCGGACAATGAACTCATTCCTTTTTTATTCGTATTTTTTCTTTTGTTTTGTTTTCTTTTTTTTGTCCCGTTGATAACGTCTTTACGATAGCACTCCGATACCTACGCTTTGCTATCCGGGGATCGTTAGACGAGTCTCTATCTTTGCCTCTAGAGAACATTATCTCTCCATCATACAAGCCCCCCTACGCGTCGCATCCGGTCAACGCCCGGTCGTTAGGTCAGCATAGCTCTTAAATACTTATGAGTAATGTTCGAATGAGATCGATACGCCGTTAGCAGGTAACGAGAGCGTAAACACAGGCATTGTATTTGTTGGTGTGGAAACTGGGGAGCACTTACAGTGCAATATAAACATCTAGGAGCCTACACTGGGGCCTTTTCATGCGATGAAGGGGAACGCGGGCGGAGAGGGGGAGGGTTTATCAAGGAAAGAAAGTAGTGCAGGAAACCGAAGTTTCGTATATTTCTGGCATGCGTGCAAGCGTTTCCCTTGGGTCTCGCTAACCTGTTTATGGTCTGAGCACTTCGTAAATGGTCTCCCTTATCAGAGGGTCACTCTTTTGTTTCATTTATTTTGTCACAAAAAGCAGTTTTTTTCGGCATCTTCTCTCTTTCTTGTACGTCAAGTTGCCATTTTTCCTCAGTGCGGGGCGACGGTGCAAATATTTACTCTGCTATCCGGGTTTTACTGGTGTTCACCGCGTAATGTTTTGTATATCTGCCATTTAAAGGATCTACTCGGGACGGTCATTCCAGATTGATTTTGCAATATTTATGCTAAACTATGTTTGCGTTAGGCAGAGTGCCACGAAGTCATGTCAGTTGTGGACCTGGTCTGAGCACTAAAGTTTAAATCATATGTTTTTCTCTGTAACTCTCTAAATTTACCTTAAATGCGGCCGGCGCGGTCAACACCTTGCTAAGAACTTCTGGCACAACGTTGCCATAGATTATCACCCCTCAACGACGTTAGAGGTTTTCGGACAAAACATCGAAACCTCCGCGATATTTTCATTCCTGTGATCAACGTAATTCTGGACGCTTCTCTTTTTGCAGCTACTTTGTGTCAGTCGTTCAGCTACGCTCTCAGGTTTTCTCTTACGCAACGCAACCTTTCCTACCTGAGATAACACACACTTGCTGGCGATGCGGTTATACTAGCAGCTGTCCGTTTCCTCAAGGCTGCCGTACTGGCACCCGTACTAAAGAAGTGTACATTCTGTAAGAACCGAGCGTAGCAAACGTCCGTTTATTGCTGACTTGTGCCGTACTAAACTGCAGGAAAGTAGTAAGAATAATACTAAGAGTGATAGTTACGATGGTCGATCCGTTCAAAACTGCTCTTCTCGTAGACTTAGTAATATCATGACCATGAACTACTGTTGGAAGCAGAAGATAAAGACAATATTAAAAGTCCGCAAGAGCTACACAGTCTAACTTGATGTCACGCACAGTTTGATGGCCAGCAAATACTACTATTTGTGGGGCATACATTTTTTGAAAAAAATTTATTTGCTCATTGGTTACATGAAGCAAAAATAAGTGGAGTTTGGTATTACGACATCATTTCTAGACATCGAATCTTCTGCGACCCAAAATTCAACTGTTTACTAGTTGCGTTTCAGGCATTACGTACTTTCGTTTCTTCCGAGGAAGCTTGCCTGATAAATTATTGAGGAGCCGCAGGTAAGAAATTTGTCAAGGTTGAGTGCACTAATTTTTCTCCTTTTTATCCTGCGAGCGTGTGTTTTCTCTTTCACGTATAGATGATATCGGTACACGAAAAGTACTTGCTGCAATAAACATTTCAAAAATACATTGTACTTAACAAATGAAGCCTATAAAAGCCATCACAGGCGTATCATTACGATGTCATTTCAACGCATCTTAAAACAAAGTTGTGTTTCCTGCCTTCAGCTAAACATCACGGAAGCTGTGCCACCTCTTTATTAAAGGTTTCCAGTCCTGGAAGCATAGTTGACGTCTCTAAACATTATATTTTCTAAGAATGCAGAACACATCATTGAGGTTTATGTAGTCTAAACTTCCTGCGTTCATTTTTCTTCTTCCTGAAAAGCTTATTGACAGGGAGACCTGGTATCAAATGTCAGGCTGCAATATAGCCGCGAATAAACTGAGAAAGTACCACAATGTTCACGAAACACTAGCTCAGAGATGAAACTCTCTCATGATATAACACAAAATGCGGCTGCTAAGAAATGCAGCAGGTAGTACAGAAATTTGTTTCAGTCTTTGTTTTAGTTTAGACGCAGAAGATGATTGCTTAAGTTTCATCGAGCGCACTCTAAAACTGCGAAACCTCTTTACTGCCCGCCAAGTGCTTAATATTACATCTTATACTTTTTGTGAGCGCTGCGAGCTAAAGGAACCTTTTTATTTGTCGAGGATGTTTTGCAGCTATGCTCATGAAAATGCAACCTGTATAATTTCAAGCTCACTCAGGTTGGATGTTGAGAAGAATAATATGAGACTGAAAATTCTGCCTCTACTCACCAGCATTGCTTTTATCATTTCCGTTCATTTCATTCATTGTTTTTCAAAACCCCTATCCCGATGCGTTCTAATTTATTCCAAAGAACAAAAAAGCAACAACACAAGATCGACACGATTAAACAAAAACGCCCCGATAAAAAGAAAGAATGGGTTTTTTTAATAGTATACTTCCAGCCTTTCCGAGATCGAGGACAGAAGCGATCGTCGCGAAGACGGTGACTTCATTTCCGGTTGCTCTTTAGTGCATTTTGATCCAAAGCCTTGTTTAGTCCTGCAATTATTTCTGTTTCTTTACTAACTGTAGTCGAATTGGTTGAAAATATTAATAAAATACGGCGAATGCGAAGCGCAGATTCGTAGCGATGAGCATGCCATTCTTATTGCCGCTTACACAAGCCGAAGAAGCAGAATATAAATTCGCAACTCTAGTTAAGGATGATGTATGCCGTTGATACCGGAGATGTAAAACTCGGCAGAGAGGCATTTCTACGCACCGATGCTTAGTTGCATAAAGTATGATAATAGATAACCGTAACTATAACCTAGATTTAAGAATTCGGTGCACCCACTCCTGCGCTGTCGGCTCGCATGTCTGACTTTTGTTGCCTTATACGTGTTTACGACATCATAACATTTTTTTTTATTTGCCAGCAGGGACAGAATCATTACACAGAGAACACAACTGAAATGCAGAATAAAAACACGATGACATCTTTGCTATTTTCTGACATCACTATTGAAACTCTTTTCACCATTACTGTCATGACTTCAGCATTACTGCATTTCAGTGTTACCGGTTTTCTCAAAGGTATACTAAAAGTCTATAAATAATCGATTGACTACGTTCCTCCAAAAATATAGTATAATCTCACCATTTCAATTCTGGTTTCAAAAAAAGCAAAACACCTGAAGAGGCCCTGCTCAATGTAAAATCATTAATTATAAAGAATTTTGAAGCAAAAATGTTTACTTTGGGAATTGTTCTTGATTTACGGAAGGCCTTTGATTCTGTCAACCACGAGATTTTGCTTCACAAACTTCACGGGTATGGAATTCGAGGCGTTGCATCAGACCTCATAAAAAGCTATTTGTCATTAAGATGCCAGTTCATAAACCTCAATGGAGTGCACTCTGAAAACATAGAAATAAAACCAGGAGTACCTCAAGGTTCCATACTAGGTCCCACGCTCTTTTTGTTGTATATAAATGATATCACACATGTTAAGTACACGCCTGATATAACTGTCCTTGCTGATGACTCTAGTCTATTTTTTACAGGTAAACACGCAAATTACCTAGAAAAAGCAGCTAATCTTTACCTGTCTCAGCTATCTATTTGGCTCGGGGACAATATACTGCAACTAAATACGCGTAAAACAAAGTTCATACTTTTCAAACCAGTCAACAAACTTACTAAAGAAAGCCTCACACTTAAATTCAGAATGGAACACATTGAAGAGGTACATTTTCAGAAGTTTCTAGGTGACTGGTTCAGTGAACATCTATCCTGGACTCCATATATTAATCACCTTCTAACTGATCTTTCCCGTGCTGTGGGCTGTATGAGCCGTATAGCTCCACTTATCCCTCTCTGGCTGAAAAAGACTTTATATTATACGTTATTTTACTCACGGCTACTTTACGCAATTTTGGTGTGGGGCACTACGACTAAAGGAAATTACGACAGGCTGCTCGTACTGCTAAAACGCGTTCTACGTCTATTTGATAATTATAGAGGCAGAATACGTGACCTACCAACCCAGTCAATCTTCTTAAGACATGATATATTACCGGCTAACAAAGTGTATTACTCTAAACTGATGCAATTAATCCATAAAAAAAACTTTACACTAGATTTATAGATATATCGCACACTATCGCTTTCGAACCCACACACATAAAACAAGAAAAGTGAGAACAAATTATGGGAGACAGGATGTTGATTATCAAGCAACAAAATTATTTAACCATCATGAGTCCTACATTGATATTACGCTACCATTTAAGCCCTTAAAATTACAGTACAAAGCATTCCTAATGATCACTGATGCTATTTTGTGTATATAGCTGCACTCATATGCCCATGAAAATCACCACTCTTGCGAAAAAGTTTTTTTTTTTCCATGTTTCTGTCAACATGTTATCCAGCGGTTTCTTTTTCTCGCCAGTGTGTTGTCGCGGATCCTCTAATGTGCTTTCGAACGTTGCGTTAATCGACAGCCAGCATTTTATGTTCATATGAACATTATATTTTATGTCTATGGGTACACCGTTTCATCATGTGAAATCCCTGCAAATGTATTGAAGTTTTGCCTGCTCCGAACTAAAGATGGGAGTCGAGGCCTTGTCAGACTCCATGCCTTTTGACTCGTCTTCCACTTTCAACTGAAAGGAAATAAAATGGCCTGAATGTGAATCTGAAAAAAGGATTAGTTTTTGTGAAGTGGCGTGTTTCTTAAAAAATGCATGAGTACTCAGTACGTCATTACCTTAATTATTGTTACCTGCCGCGGTAGCTTGCTGACTGCGGACTGAGCGTAATAACGAGGATTGAAATTCCAGTCAGAGCCGTGCATTTTAACGCAGGAAAAGTGTAAATCACGCGTGTGTTCTTCGATGTCTGAGCGCGGTAAGCACGCTTAAGTGGCCGAAATTAATCTGGAGGCATCCATTACGGTGTCTCTCATAGCTATAATGAGACACTTTGAGACGTTAAACGCCGCATACCATACCACACCATGAACAATCAAGGGGGGGGGGGGGGGGGGGGGGCAGCCACAGGACGCCTGCCAACGTTTCGACAAAAGGTGATATATTCGTCTTGGCAAAGCGTTCATCATTGGCGGAGTTTAAATACAGCTTCACTGCGAGCAGGAAAGCACGATAAGAGGGAAGAGTGTCTGAAGTGGGAAGGATGTTAGGATTGGGAGTGGACAAGGTATTCACGTCCATTTGCTGAAACGTTGGCTAGCACCCTGAGGCTTCCCTCTGACCCGCCGCGGTGGCTCAGCGGTTAGGGCGCTCGGCTACTGATCCGGAGTTCCTGGGTTCGAACCCGACATCGGCGGCTGCGTTTTTATGGAAGCAAAACGCCAAGACGCCCGTGTGCTGTGCAATGTCAGTGCACGTTAAAGATCCCCAGGTGATCGAAATTATTCCGGAGCCCTCCATTACGGCACCTCTTTCTTCCTTTCTTCTTTCACTCCCTTATTCCTTTCCTTACGGCGCGGTTCAGGTGTCCAACGATATATGAGACAGATACTGCGCCATTTCCTTTCCCCCCAAAAGCAATTATTATTATTATTATTATTATTATTATTATTATTATTATTATTATTATTATTATTATTATTATTATCCCCCCTATCTTGTTCACTTTGTGTTGTCAAGAAACCCCTCAACCAGTCCTCTCTCTACCATCAAATTACGTAATGTTGCTTAATGCGGAGTGACTGTCACCTCCTGCCTGCCTTTATAGAGCAGCAGTCCCTTCGTAGGCACAAGCAAAGCAGACGAATTCTCGCTGTTTCACGTGCTTAACTACTCTAATGGGATTGAGCCCCCCTTCACAGCAGTGCATGGTCATATGGCAAGGAGTGATTAAGTAGCAGCTCACCAGGGAATCTACTGGTAGCCGCAATCCAGTCCATTTGCCAGATTTAAAACAAAAGCTGTATATATCACGTTCGGTGAAACCAGAGCGCTGCCGACGACGAGCAGTGAATTTTATGTACTCAGGAGACCACTGAATAGAAGCGGCTAAATTAGTGCGCTGTGATGGGGTGCTGTAAGTAATTAGCTGGAAAAGAAAATAACCAGCAGTAGTGATGTGTTGCGCTGAAACACGGCTAACCAATGTTACCGCACTACCCACGGGCTTCGGTAATAATTAGGTATTCTATTTTTCCTTACTTGTGCAGGGTACGGATGATTCGATCACCAATAAACTACTCTACGAGTGTTGTAAGCCAAGTGAGGAATGCACTGCTTAACATCTGTGTTGTTCCACGTCGTAACAAAATATTCTACTTAGACATTAAAATTCCTATATAGGACACCTTTTCTCTGCAGCAATTTGAAAACTTCCTGCATTTTCCCGGCGTTATTACAGAATACTCCTCATCAATCCTTACGGTTTACCGGCATTACTGAAAACAAGAGTGCTAGAAGTTCGAAGGCCGCCAGAGAAAGACGCCAGAGAAGGACGCTACGATTCGAAATCGTAGAGCTAAAACAAGCGGTAAAGTGTGCTAAAAAAAAACGAGGAAGTGGCCTTCTTTGCTCCGTTTGTAGTTGCAGAAAGAACTACCCGGACAGGAAACATGACAGGAAGAGCGTGCCACAGCTCTGGCGCGTAGGTCACGTTCCAGAGTTTGCGGGCGAGTCCCACTCGTTCCAGCGAAAACCGGGCAAACCCCTGGGACGGCAGGCTGCCACGTATCCTTGGTGCTCAAAGGGTTAAAACATATTGGGCACCTGTCAAGACGGTTGTTTCTTAGGAAACTTATATACCAACCAGAACCAGTGAAAACCGAAACCGAAACAGCGCATAAAAATATTTGAGGCTCAGTGGTTAGGGCGCTCGACTACTGATCCGGAGTTCCCGGGTTCGAACCCGACCGCGGCGGCTGCGTTTTTATGGAGGAAAAACGCTAAGGCGCCCGTGTGCTGTGCGATTTCAGTGCACGTCAAAGATCCCCAGGTGGTCGAAATTATTCCGGAGCCCTCCACTACGGCACCTCTCTCTTCCTTTCTTCTCTCATTCCCTCCTTTACCCTTCCCTTACGGCGCGGTTCAGGTGTCCAACGATATATGAGACAGATACTGCGCCATTTCCTTTCCTCCCAAAACCAATTATTATTATTATTATAAAACCTTCCAATATGTCATCGAAGTGTTATGTCATCAAAATTTAAAAGTGACGGTGGCACCGGGGCACCCTTGCAGCCACGAACTTGCATCCGAGCTCAGAATTCGGACGTGAACGCAAAAAGTTCGAGATGGGGGCCCAAGAAATTATCATTTCATTAAAGAAAATGGAGCGACATTAATCTGAAAGCCAGTGGAAAGAAGTGCAGCTGTTCGGAATGTGCGATCCTTGTCAATTGTAGCCCATTGTTGCTGGGGTAGTAGAGGCAATTATCCGGAAAGAAAAGATGCATTGAGTCAATCTGAGTGGCCTCGTCGACCACACAGCACGAAAAAGGCTGATTATAGTGGGAGGCCAAGAATTCGGTCGTCATCTCTGAAGTGATGAGGCAGAACGTTCTTTTTATCGCTCAGAGATCGTTCGCTGCGCATGATTTGTCTCCCACACTTAAGCGCCTAGTAACAGAGCAAGCTGTTGCCTCCCGCGGTTAGGTTTCTAATGGTATTGCTTCAACCAATGCGCACACAGAAAAGTTTGAAAGTTCGCGTTCACATCTGATTTCGATGCTATTAACGTCATACGTTCCTAAACCTTTCTTAGAGTTTCAGGCCGAAAGGGTAATTTAAGCACCCCTGCCCCCAGCCAAACGGCGTGCCATCTGCACTTGTTCAGCTTTGAATTCCGAGTGTTTTGAAAAATGGGCGTCGCAAATGGTGCCGGAAGCAGACATCGTTACTGGGAACGCCCCAAAAGAGCTTCAGTTCTTACTCAGTTTGCGTCGGTCGTTTAAATGCCACTGATTCAGCGATACCGAAAGCGGCCCCACAGTACGGCAGTATCGACGATTTCGACACAATTTTTTCGGCCTCGGTGCAGCTAGAATTTTCCAGAACATTTCTGCGCTGAAGCATTGCGCGATCGAAACGAACGCAACGGGGTCCTGTGGACAGGGGTTGAAATAGACCGCACAGTCAGTGCCGGAGAGAGAACGTTCAATTGGAAGTTATGACCGAAGCGCCGCGTAGGAAGACAAAACGCATGTACTTGATGCATGAGAACAGAGAACTTGTTCTTAGTAGACCTTTTACGTTGTGCGTGAGACTTGTTCCCGAATCCATATTTGCGCTACTGACAGTTAATTATATGCGTTGCTCGCAAACGATTAAAACACAGTTTCCAAGCTTGCGTTATGCTTTACAACCTTCCAAGCTTGCGTTACGAGTCAGACACACGACTCCTAGGCCACTCAGACACGCTTGTACAGTCTTTGTCAAAAGTTCAGCGCCCAGCGGGTTTGCTCTTAACCCTTGTGTGGGGCTCCTGTATCATTCGTGGAAGTCCTAGCTACCCATTGAAGGAGGCAGGACCGGAAATATTCTTACCTTCAGGAAATTTGGAGCGCTTGAGATGAATTGCAAGCCACGCGTTGTGGTTTCGAAGCGAACCTACTGGGCTCCAGACTTTTGACAAAGGGTGCATGTCTTGTATTCAAGTGCCGGTTAATAAGTATGTGGTCTTTGGTGAGATGTTTAAGAAATTTCTCAAATTTGGAGTAGGCTTGTAATAAGGGAGTAGTTATAGACAGTTCCATCCACCCAGTCGTCGCTATACGGCTACAAAGGAAAGCTGTACAGCTTCCACAAAAACTTCGTGCTTATTTATTTATCATTTTGTTTATAGATATTGCGAACCCACATTTAAGGGATTTCAGCAGGGTGGGAGAACAACAAACTATAAAACACAATATAATGGCAAAGCACAAATAAACAGTTACAGATTGAAGCAAAATAATTCACCACATTAGTATCAAAGAACATTACAGAAGGAGAGAAGCAAATAATGTCAGTGATGACTGCATAACTTCAATGTAACTAAGAATATTACAGTCAGTTGTTGTTCCTGGGGAAAAATATTTATAACAGCTATTGCGCAGCTGGATGCAGTGATTTTAAAGGATGTCTTTGGCTAGCAGCATATTCGGTTGAGAAGGAGATTATTTCGGTAAGGTAGCTTTTATTTTTCCTTTTAGTTAATTGAAATAAGAACTTAAGTCGGCTGAAACGATTTTTTTGTTACTTATTGATGGCAAGTTAAAGCCAGCAACTGATGATCGCTTGAAGTTGGTACAACTAAATCCTATCCCTTTCTCTGTAATTTTTCTAACTTATTAATGCTAGTTTTAGCGCAGGCATCCCAGATAATAGCTGCACAATCGATAGTAGGAAGAATAATTAAAGTATAGGCAAGAAGGGCGAATTGAAGGGGTAGACAGCTCTGGAGCGCGCACCAGAAAAAAAAAACAGCTTGAAGTTTGCTGTAGTACTCATGGTTAACGAGCGCAAAGAAGCATTTAGTAGTTGCACAGTTGCACAGTAGTTGCACAGTTGCACAGTAGTTGTACAGTAGTTGCACAGCTGAGTTAACTGGTGATCCACAATCCAAGGTGTCTGTAAGCGTTCACTTCAGAGAGATTTGTACCGTCAGCAATGTACTATGAGCGTCAAATGAAATGCGAACACCGGAGCGCGTGGCGAAAGGTTCATTTTAATAAGTCTGCCTGTCGCTATTAGAGATAGGCGCGCTCGTCCGTTTTGCGATAGCTTTGCTTCTGTTTTCTTTGGCGTTAATTTTCCCGCTTTGCCACTGGAGCGCCACAGCCACTCTTTCCACCGATCTCAGCATGCTCAGTGCGGTTTCGCTGGCAGCACCGGCTGTGGCCCGCCTAGGGGAAGCGAGCGGTCTTAGCTCCCTGTCCTGCAGTGCTTTGATTTCGCTTCCATCATCGTCGTGTTATCAGCGTCTATTTGCTATGCGAGCAGTGAAAAATATCGGGTTGCGGTCGGTGCCCAACGAGACAGTTCCCGAATCACTCGCTTTTATTAGTGAGTACAACTTCGTCGCCACCAGGAAAGCTCAAATGCCTTGGAATCGAACATTCACGCGTTAGCGTGAAGCCTGTAAAGAGAGCGCCAATCATCTCTCTTTGCCGTCGCAGTGTGCAGCAGCGCTATGGCAACGCGTCATTGCAAAGAAAAGAGGTCGTCCACTGTCTACATTTACTAGAATTTTACAGGCATTCTATGATGAGGGAAGGCTCAGACACTTGCCCCGTGGGCACAGACAGTGGGTTACAGGCAAGGATTAAGACCTACTTGTTGTGGCCGCTGCAGCAGACACACCCAGCATTACGGCTCCCTGTTTGGAGGACATTTTTTAGTTATGTGCCAGCACATCAGTCATTAGACGTCCTCTGCACGAGGTTGCTGAGCGAAGCCTTCTACCGTCGCAAAACCCAGCAGTCTCAGAAGCAAAGAAGCAAACAGAAAAGCAAGGCTTGTGTTTGCACGAGACCATGCATCGTGGACTACGGAGATGTGTCGCTGCGTGACGTCCTCTAACGAGTCAACGTTTTCAACTCCCTGAGACCATCGTCAGCGATCTTGGAGAGCCAGTAACACCAGGCGTGCCTTTCCTGCCATGTGTGCATGTCGACTTGCCATATTTGAGGTAGGACTGCTTTAATTCAATGGCCATCATAACGACGACAGCGCCTATTTCTGACGGGGACAAAGAGACGGCGTAAAATGGACCTTTGGCCACGCGCTCTGCTGTTCGCATTTCATTTTACGCTGATAGTAACCAATTTCGTAGGCTTATATTTGTGTGTGATTGTCATAGAAACGGTTGTTTCAAAGTTAATTGCCATTTGCCAAGGTCCGCACCGAGCGGTAATATTATGAAGAGCCGTATTTAAGTGATATCGATCAGTTGTGCTATGAATGTAATTATAACTCAAACAGTCGTCAGCATAAAGTTTGATGTCAACAAGAACATCCTGGTCAAATTCATTTATAAATAGTATGAGCTTGAGAACGCCTGGAGCAGGCTTTATTGCCGCCGGCTGCAATGGCGTTCGCGACGAAGACGAAGACGGGAGATGATGATGATTTTATAGACAATTGAAGATGAGGGTCGCGCACAATGTTTAGTATAGTAGGAAAAGGAGAGAACCCATCTCCGAACCCTGGAAAATGCTAAAATCAACAGTCATAACGTCAAAACAGTGTTCTTTAAAAATTACGCATTTTTCTATCGGAAAGATACGCCGATATCTATTCTACAATCTGAATATTTTTAAGTATAGTGTCTAATTTGTGAATTTCTATGAAGTCTAATCGAATGCCTTTGAAAAATTCATGAATATTACATCCATCTGTCATCCTTTATTCGTTGAAGTTTCAGCTACTTGCGTGGTTGCTGAAAAACCCTCCTGAAATTGTGTTGGCATTTTGTGAAGAAATTATTCTTTTACAGAAATTCAGATACATGGCTACAAATTACATGTTCTAGGCTTTTGAAAGTTGCCAAAGTCAGTGATATTAGACGGTCGCCCCCCCCCCCCCCCCCCTTCCCTTCCCCCTTTTATGAAGAGGTTTAATCCTGGCGGTTCCCCATCGCTGGGAATTCGGCCCTCGCTCAGTTATTTTCAGCACAAACCATAGAAACTTAGTAGTCAAGAAAAAAGTTCTGAGGGCACTTACGTCTGCTTACGTGCGTGAATGATAAAGCAGGGGAACTTTCTACAACGCGGGTTTTTTAAACGACAGAAGTATGGTTTCTATTTTTAAATTTTTTCTCTCGTTATTTTCTGTTTAGTTTTGTCTTTGTCGTTATTGTAACTTTATTTTACTTCATTTTATTTTTATTTATTTATATTTTCATTTTAATTACTCTTCTTTTTATTTTCTTTTATTTTGATGACGTCATCACTTTGATTGACAGCTATATTGTGACAATTTTCTGCGAACATCCCCGCTGGCGAGCCTTGAGCCTATAATGTCTTTCGCCTTAAAATAGTTCTGGTCCATATTTTGAACCCCGGACCACCGCTTCACCGGAGCAATTGCTCTACCATCTAAGCTAACAGGGACGGCTAGCATTGATAGTGCGAACGCGAATTGATCAGTAACTCTAAGCGGGAACAGTGTTGGTCAGATGATTACAATCAGAAATGGCAGGGTTGCTTCAGTCACTAAAGGTCCACTGTAGTCTTTTTGTTGCAGCGTTACTATTATTTTCGTTTCGGCCCTCTTTTTTATTACCTCTGGATTAGTTTTTTTAATTTTTTAATTGGTTTTTGGGGAGAGGAAATGGCGCAGTATCTGTCTCATATATCGTTGGACACCTCAACCGCGCCGTAAGGGAAGGGATAAAGGAGGGAGTGATACAAGAAGGGAAGAGAGAGGTGCCGTAGTGGAGGTCTCCGGAATAATTTGGACCACCTGGGGATCTTTAACGTGATTAGTTTTTTCTTGTTTTTGCGTCATGCTAACGTATGTTGTTTTTTCCCCAATTTTTATCCTACGGCTTTCCTTGAATATCCCTGATTCCTACCCCACAACTTAACTCAAACATGCAGCTAGTAGCGCTGACTTTATCGGTTTCTTTTTTCCTTTTTTTTTTTTTGAAGCGAAATTTATTGCCCCAGGGCATCAATGATGGGGGAAGGTGTGATGACTGATGTAGTAGAGATTAAATGAATGGAAAAGGTTAGCTGATTTGATGAAGTCCAGTAGAGAACGATGGTACGGTCCCTGCGTCCAGGCAATGTATGAAGCAGGGTTGCTTGGTGAAAGACCTGCTACCATCAGGTGCCGGATCCTTGTAGGCTTGAGAGCTGGGCAGTCCCACAGTAACTGATGAATGTCGGCCTCAATGTCCTCGTGTTTACATATCGGACTCCCTGGCCGAGGAAACAGCTCTCGGTACTGAGGCCACTTCCGAGTTATGGCTGGTGTGAGGGCAACCCCGACCCGGATCCTCCTAAGCGCAACCTCTTCTGCATGGGTAAGACCGCGGGTAAGACGGGTAGTTTCTTTGTTCCTATTTCTCATTTCATGTGACTAATTAGTCCTGGCCACTGCTTTTAGGTGGAATGACCTGATGCATTCAGAAAATTGAAATGAGTGTGACACCCTGCGCTTAAACCTGAGTACAGAAGCGACGACACCAGACACATCAGTACTGAATGATAGATAGATAGATAAAGAGAAGGAGGGAAAGGCAGGGATGTTAACCATGCAGAAAGGGGTTCCGGTTGGCTACCCTGCACTGAGGAAGAGGAATTAGGAGACTAAAAAGAGGAAGAGAGAAGGGAAAAAGGCACAACACACACACTGAATGAGAACACTGAATGAGAACACAGAATGAACACGAGTACTGAATGAGAAGACTATGTGAACCGTATACCTCAATGAGGGCTGTTATGATCGTACTTCTGGCCGCGCGGGCCTGTGCAAGCGACACCGAGAACCGTCAACAAAGCCAGCAACCTCGCGACGGCTGCATAATGAATGCCCTTTGTCTGAAAAAAAAAGCTCGTTCTATCGCACCTGCTGGCCCTATCGAGGAGGCGCTGGAAGACTGAGCCCTGCGCGACTGCAGCGCACTCTACCACTGGCTACCATTGAGAACCGGGAAGCGATGTGGGCTTATCCTCGCCCGGCTTATCCTCGCCAGTTGGCCACCGGCGTAGCTCTACCAGCGTAACTGACCGCCTCGAGAAGATCCAGGGGGTCAACGGAGTTCTGTCATTATGTTTTGACATCGGCATTCATCTTTAAAGGAGAAGCGGACACCGCCTAGCCTTGGCCGTGCACTGATGAGAGACACGTGCGACCACATGCTAACCGTGGGGACGTCTCACGTGGAGATTCTTGTGTCTGCCCGACGTAGATGGCGCCCTTCTCTCAAGCTCAACACGTGACAGGGGCATGTTCCCTGGGGAGAGGAGAACTACATGTCCTCGAGGGCTGCATCTCCTGGAGACTCTTTCACTGCGAAGCACTCTCAGTCGCTCTACTTGTACAAAATGTAAATAGTTGTATGCAGTTTTCCTTGCCTTCCTCGCAACCCCAGTCTCCGATCATCCTCGTCCCCATCTCCGGTCCGGCCATGCTACCCGAGTCCCAACAGGGCGTCGTATAAAAGTCATTGTTGTTTCCTCCTTGTACAGCGAGAGTTTTCGACGCCTTAGAACGACCGTACAGTCCCCTGGGCAAAGTGAGAAAACGAGCCCACACTGTTTCTGTATCAGATTGGAAGACTGAAAATATTGGCAATAATTTTTACGGCCGTTGCAAGATTCTCAAACTGTCTGCGTGGCGAGAAAAGAATGGTCGACGAAAAGCAGCACTCCTGGATTTGCACACGTTTTCTGGAAGTGAATTCCAGCTTTATGATTCTTTACAATTTCTGCAGTGAAAGTTCTGCCTTGCCTATTGTTTAAATCTTGGAATGAAGAGACCGTCGGGCAGTAATATATGCTCCTTATTCTCCTTTTTCTTTTATCGGGTTTCCGTCTCAACAGACCTTTATATTAAGAATAACGCATTCTTTTTACGTGTGTTCTTTTCGTCAAACCTGCACTCTACCCTTGTGCCGCGCGCAACCTATTACAGATGTCCATTTCTGAGCACTGAGATAAATTATTTAAAAGACCGCTGTTTTCCAGAGGCCAATGAAGAATGCCTGAAATTGAAAGCGCAGCAATGCTGCTAAGGATACTACCAGTGATGGACGTGTAGCCCACCGTGTCTGCTACGTTCTCTTCTGTATTTGCCTGAATAAAGGTGCTGTGTCTCAGCCTATATTCTTTCAGTTACGAGCATACTGCTTTGAATGATCTGGCACTTACGCCCGTTTTTTTGTGCTGTTTTTCAATTTCTAACACTGAGCAGCTGCAACCGCGGAGAGTGGCCTGGGGAATTGGGGCCACCATCTCGGCTTCCCCTGTCAACCGTATCCGCAATGCGGTCGAGTCAGGTAATATAGCTTTTTTTTTTCATTTCAGCATACAGAGGGGTAGGCAACACATGAAGAATGAAAATTCTTACTAAGCCACTATAGTCTGGCGCAAGAGTGCACCGCATCTTTCGCTGCATTAAAAAACTTCACTTGAGGGAATATAAAAAAAAAACATCGTTATAGGACATTCAAATGATAATGAGAAGCAGTCATTCAGCTTCTCTGTCATGTTTTGTTTCCGGCATGGAGGAAGCACAGCGGTTATTCTTGCTGCTAAGAGGAAAAAGGATTTTAAAGAAGGAGGCTTAGAAGTCGGCCTTGTTAGAGGCGATCTCGCAACCTCAGAAAGATTTTTCTTAAGCATGAGTCATTGTGAATGAAGTTTAAGCCAACATGAGACTTTGTTTCCTCCACTGAGCGGCAAATAAATGCAGCGAGCAATGCTCGAGGGAGCCGGAAAACTTGGAGCGAGTAGTAGGAGTAAGTTGGTAAGTACATTTGATGAAGACAGATGAGCCGCTTCTGATACTAGACAGCAACCGCTCGTCCATGGGCATGCTATGCACAAGAGCCGGCTAGCGCTCTTGAAAATACTTGAGGTCGGTTTAAGCGGAGCTTTTGAACACAGACCTCGCAAATGTAATGCCCGCCGTCAGAATTTTTTTCACGATAGATATGGCCTTCATTGTTTAAAGTAGCAAATATTTGGTATCCTCCAGTCACCTTACTAGACTTCTATTACTTATGAAATTTTAATTTATTTAGCGCTAGCAGTGCACGTCCATTGAGAGACTCAGCTGCATAGGTAGCAGCAAAACAAAAAGGGATAATTTCTCATTTGGGGAAAACTGAAACACAAAAATTACAGCTTACAACCCGAAGCCCACAATGAGAGGTTTCTTTTTCTAAGGAAATTAATTTCTTGCGTCATTAGTTACTGCATCGAAATTACGATAACCTCTTTTCAGAAGTGCCAACTAAGATAATTTTCAGTGATGGTTAAAACATCATATTTTTTATTCTTCTGTTGGTATTTGAACCACCATATATATATATATATATATATATATATATATATATATATATATATATATATATATATATATATCTCATAGCATCCTTGATAGTTTTTAATATTCAAAGCGCTAGTTCCGCCCATGCTTTTCTCCAAAGCGTAGCTATTTTATCTAATCTACCTCATGTCACATTGTGTTTCGGTGGCTTTGAAATGAATTTTTTCTTGCAGAGGAATTGATCACGTGACGTTTTGTTTGCACTTGGATGGATAGGTTGCATTCAAATGCAAGCGCTTTTGTTCCACAAAGGGAAACTCACCATCGTCTCCGAGACAAAAGGCAACTATAGAGCCGACACCACCATCTTCAGCCAAATGCACTATCGCGATCAAAAGTTTACGGGGCACGTGCGTGCGTAAAAAGTTTTTTGGTGCAGTCACGTAATCCAGTCGCCTGAAATGTATCAAGATATTAGGGGACATGCATGCTCTATCCGCTGGTGACCATACCAAGCGACTGGGTCTCCAGATAGAGGTGTAGTACACTTCTTTGTGAGTGCACGCGTCCTGTAATATTTTAGTAGCGATGGTACACTGCAGGACACAGACCTCTGCTATACCGCTTCAATTGCCCTGTCCTTTGCCAGCTGTTGCCAATTTAGCTATGCAAACTTCCTAATTTCATGCGCCAACCTGATCCACCAACACCCCCTGCTTTGCTTGCCTTCTCTAAGAGTTTGGCTGCGTTGCCTTTATGGAGGACCGGTAAACTTGCCTTCGCATTACATGCCCTGCCCCTACCCATTTCTTCTTGTTCACTGTGACTGAAGCAAATTTTGAAAGTTTGAAGAAAACGCTGAAAAAAAAATTCCCAGTGTGCGATTGGCTTTATTTCTCACAATTTATGAGCGCGCTCCAAGCCGGATCTTTAAAGGCAAGGCGAAGAGTGTGATGTTATAACACCCACATCAGACAAGTAGCCGGAAGCGGTA
This sequence comes from Amblyomma americanum, assembly GCF_052857255.1. Lineage (NCBI taxonomy): Eukaryota > Metazoa > Arthropoda > Arachnida > Ixodida > Ixodidae > Amblyomma > Amblyomma americanum. The sequence continues at coordinate 204,464,198 of NC_135499.1, forward strand.
TTTGAAGAACGCCGTCGCACAGCAGT